>NC_133869.1:2213679-2223624 GCF_044706935.1 Curcuma longa
TAATGTTTCTCCAATCCTTGAAACCATCTACTAGGGTTAGAACATTACTTAAGCCTCTTGTTTCACAAGGTTGGCCAAACCCTAGTTGAATCATGAGTCCATTGATTGGTTTTAGATCAAGCCACATGAGACCCTAACCCTAATGAGAGTTTATTACATAACATTTTCATACCTTAGTTAGGTTGAAACATAACCTAACCCTTTTATATCTAATCTGGCCAAAACTTTTAAAGGCCAAAATCATGGAATAAATTCAACCAAATGGACCCTAAATCATATTACAACATCACCCATCATTTTAAACATTTGTAGGTTAAAACATAACTCAAAGCCCTAAAAGTTCTTGTTGGCCGAACCTTGTCACCATGCAAACATGATGTTTCATTCAACCATATAAACCCTAAGTCATGTTAAATCAGTCACATAGTTTATTCAATTAAGTCTAGATTAAACTTAACATGAAACCCTAAAGTTTTTCCTTCTATAGCCGAGCCTTATCTAGCAAGGACTTTAGGTTTTTGACCAACGAAGTCTTGATCTAACAAAGGAAAGTATGTAACCACTACTTGCTACACATGATTAAAATGACATCATTTGGGAAGCTATCTTTCTTATCTAGCCGGATCTTTGCATCATGACAAGAAACCCTAATTTGAATCACATGGTGGAACTAGCTTATTTAAGACTTTATCATTTAACTTTTACATGCTTACAACCATCACTTGAAGCCCTAGCATAACCTAGCCGAAACCTTAACATGTTACAATATAAAGCCCTAACTTTAATCACATGAAAACAAACAGGTTTCATTTAAACATCTTCATGAATTAAATGGAACAAAACTCATTCAAGCATGTTTTTGGAAACCTAATCATCACAACCTGGCCGAAACTTAACAAGAAGTTTTCATGCTTTTCCAACCAACAAAACATTAGAAAAACCATGGATACTTCATTCATAGCTATTATGTTGAAGGGTGAGGGAACTTACACTTTGTTCTTTGATTTTTACCCTACCAAAAGAAAAGAACCCTCTCTTTATTGTTATCTTCTTGGTATCCTTCCTTCCTTCCTCCAAACTTCTCTAGCCCTTGGTTTAACTTCTTTGCTTTGACAATATGGTGATGAAACACCATTAGACCCCTCGGCCAAAGAAATATAAATGGCAAAGAAATGAAGTAAGAAGAAGAGAGGAAACCCAAAACTCTAGAAAGACTTACCTTCTCTTTTGTTTCAAACTTCCTTCCTAATTCTCCACCTTGGATCAAAAAACTTGTGGATGGAAGAAGGTCTCAAAGTTTCGGCCACCAAATAAGAACAAGGAAGGAGAAAGAAAATTTTCGGCAAGGGAATGAGGAAAGAACCCAAATGAAGAGAAAATAGCATAAGTGAGGGAGTTTCACTTAGCCTCTTGTAACCCCTCCATTAAATTCCTTCAAGTAACCTCCCCTCTCTTAATTGCCTCTCTTGTAACCCCCTCCTCATTATATTTTTCGAAATTCAAACAAGAAAATGAAAGAAAATAAAAATATCTTTGATGAAGAAAACATCATTTTCGGTGAGAACAAAGAAATGGAAAAAGAGTTGCACTTTGTTTCATGGTAACTCCTCCCCTTTTAAGCCTAATAAATCCCTTCTTTATTCTCTATAACCCCCATTTCATGATGAACAATCACTCGCCCCTTTTGGGGTCACTTGGTAAGCTCTGACTCCCTTCGATTGCTAGAAATTCTGAGTTTGACTTCCCTACATTAATTATGTATAATGAGTAATATAAACACATGCCCCTAAACTCTAAATCTTAAATTTTAAAAAAATATTATACTAGATGTTTATGAGATGTGCAACATAAGATATATAGAACATCATTTGTCTATATATATATATATATATATATATACACGAACTGATCAGCCGCGCGACTCCTTTCCGCACCCCGTCCGCGACTTCTCTCACCCATGCCCACTGCCGCTGCGATTTCATCGCCGTCCGGCCATCTCCGGCCGCCGGACCAGGCCCGATCGACGCGCCACTCGTCGGCGCGTCGATCGGGCCTGGTCCGGCGGCCGGAGATGGCCGGACGGCGGCGAATTTGGCCGGAAACCGAGACCACAGTGACTGGCGCCGTTTCCGGCCAAATCGCGGCCGGAATCCGGCCAAATTCCGACCGGAGACCGGCCGGGGAAGGACCGCCCGACGCCGGCGGTCCTTCCCCGGCCGGTCTCCGACCGGAATTTGGCCGGATTCCGGCCGCGATTTGGCCGGAAACGGCGCCAGTCACTGTGGTCTCGGTTTCCGGCCAAATTCGCCGCCGTCCGGCCATCTCCGGCCGCCGGACCGACGCCGGTCGACGCACCGACGAGTGGCGCGTCGATCGGGCCTGGTTCGGCTGCCGGAGATGGCCGGACGGCGATGAAATCGCGGCGGCAGTGGGCGTGGGTGGCAGAGCGGCGGATTCCGGCCGAATTCGCGGCCGTCCGGTCACCGGAGGCCGCCGGACCGACGCCGGTCGATGCGCCGGCGAGTGGCGCGTCGATCGGGCCCGGTCCGGCCGCCGGAGGTGGCCGGACGGCGAAACGGCAGCGGCGGCAGTGGGCGTGGGTCGGGTGTCGCGCACGGGTCGCGGACGGGGATTCGCGCAGTAGATCACTTCTATATATATATATATATATATATATATATATATATATATATATATATATATATATATATATATACCCATCCACTTTGCCAAAAATGTTTACAAATAACAAATATATATATATATAATTGTTTACAAATAACAAAACAAGGGGTACATCAGTAATAATAAGTTGTACTTGGGTTTGCGCATAAAAACTCTAAAACAACTCATTTCGCTCTCTTCCCTCAACCCTAATCTAAAGGGTGGAGAGTCTGGAGCTGTCTTGCTTGGTCTCAATTTAGCATCGCAAGTGGTTCACCCACCGAATCTGGCAATGATCCAGAGTGCTACTGAATATTAAACGGGAGATTTCGATGGGATTCAGCCCCTCCTGATTTCTACTTGATATATTCTTTGCTTGCATTTTTCTCAGTAAACTTGCTCTTGCATCGGTGGAAGGTGGAAGCAAAAAAAGGTATGTCTTTTCTTGACATCAGTGGTTTAAAGACGCAATTTTTACTCTGTGATCTTCGAAGATATTGTTTTTTGAATAGTAGTTCCGTCTTCCTTTGATCTTAGTAGGAAAGATCTCGTTTTTATCTGAATGAAGTTTGGTTCAAATAAAAGATTCTTTTTCTTTCTCCATTTTCCAAACAAGATCTTCAGCCACTGTGAAAATTAGGTTTTTGGCCAGAAATGATGTCGCTATTAGGAGAAAAGATTTATTTATTTGTTTTAATGTGCTGTGATAGGAATGCCCTTTATCGATCCTTGTTTACTGAAGGTATTTGGAGATATTAGAGAGCAATGATTCAGCTGTTGTTTCTCGTTCTCTTCGCGGAGGGAGCAGTGGCACTCATTTTGATGTGGAAGATTGGGCCACTGCGGGAGCTGGCGATGAAGAGCTTGGACCAGCTGAAAATAGGCAAAGGACCAGCAATGGTGAAGACATTGGCATGCACGATGTCAGTGATTTTTGTATCGAGTGTAACCAGCATTCTTAAGATCCAGAACAGGGGCGCAAAGCTTGGAACAGTTACTCCAATGGATCAAGTCTTGTGGAGGACTCACTTAATCGAAGCCTCACTCATTGGTAAATGCCAATTGCAAACGCATTAATTATCTGACATTTATGTTGGTAAATTTGCAGTTTTTTTCTATCCTCTCCATGTTGTTCTAAAGAATTTGATGGCTTATCATACTCAGATATAGGACCTAGTAGAGTGAAACTGATGATTCGACATCTTAGATTCATTAGAGTCTTAGAGCACTAAAGCTGAACAAAATGGTCAAACCTAATTTTTCCTAATACCTATGTTTTTTCTCAAAATGATAATTTCATTATTTTGTTAAGGAAAATGCAAAACTTCATCTTGTTTTTCCTACAAAAAGTTGCCAGCACTTATTTAAGGAGCTACGAGTAACATGGAGTACTTTGCATGATGGAAACAAGATGCCTATTTGCATTCAAAGAGAATTGGTTTTCATCATAATCTCCTGCCTGTATAAACCCTATTCCATCACTAACCAAATCTAGACATTCTTTTTCTTAATACCTCGTCTGTGTCTGATACTTTGGCATTGTCATTATG
Organism: Curcuma longa; assembly: GCF_044706935.1. Taxonomy (NCBI): domain Eukaryota; kingdom Viridiplantae; phylum Streptophyta; class Magnoliopsida; order Zingiberales; family Zingiberaceae; genus Curcuma; species Curcuma longa. The sequence goes on from NC_133869.1 coordinate 2,217,894, forward strand.
TTGATACCAAATCAGACATGTTTAGAAGAGGCATACTCAGTAAACATTTTAGGCTCCAAACTTAATTTACCTGCATACCGTAGACCTCAACACACAATTTAGTATAGTAGTTTACATTATAAGTACACTGAAAAGATTTTCTATGCCTGAATTAGTGTGTTGAAATGGAGGGGATTTGCTCTTACTTAGCACAAGTTCATTGCTGTTGTTACAAATTCATATCAACTTATTTCTGCAAAAGCCCTTTCAGAGTTCAAATTTGCAGATCTTATGTGAATAATTCATAAGGATTTTTACTTGAACATCATTTCTTTGCTGCCTAGTCAATCGTTACCACTCTATTCTCTTGTAAGGTTATTTGTCTCTATCATCTCTTACTTTTTCTTTCAATCTCAAAATAAAGGTGTCTAAGATGACAACTACATGCTACTTCATTAAGATAGGAGTCTTAAACCTACAATTTGTTTTTCAGGCTATACTCTGTTTCTTGCTCTGGTGATTGATCGTATGCATCACTACCTTAGGAAACTGGTTAACTTGAGAAAAACTGTTCACATTTCTCGGGAAGAAGTTGAGACTCTCAAGAAAGAGAACCAAAGGTTTAAAGACAAGGATGCAATATCCTCAAACGAAATAACGAAGCTAAATGAAGAGGTAACGAAGCTAAAAGAGAAAATCCAGAAAGTCAAGTCTGAGTCTGAGGAGCACAAGAAAAGGGCACAGACTGCTGAAGCACATGTTGCATCCCTTCAAAAGCAGTCAGAAGAACTTCTTCTAGAGTATGACCGTTTACTGGAGGACAACCAAATCCTTCAGGCACAGACTCTATCATTCAAAAGTTAAGTCTCCTGTGACTGCATTTTGAAGCACTTGTTAAGAGGTGGCCATCGAAGTAACTTTCCTGCTTCCGCATGGTGGCCGCAAACTTGAGCTGTGATGTTTAGAATTTTGATTGGTGCCCTCCTGTCATCAGTCTGCTTCCTGTTCGATGCAGTTAGTGAAAAATGTATCAGTCTATCTGTTTGAGCTGAACTATAAGCTACATTTACTTCCAATGATTTGGTACCACCCTTGGAGAAAGCTATTGCTGTCTTTCTTATTATTCTATAATGCAGATCATTATCTTGAATTACTGGTTACAATCTTGTGTGGCCTCAAATAGCAGGAACTAGTACAACTTTAGTGGCAATAACAAGGACGGCGATTGTTTGAAATCTTGCATCCATGTCGATACTAGCCAGGATTGAGATCAATGTAGTACCATATACCATGTGATATACCAGTATTTGCTGTTCAATACAGACAGAAATAATTATTCATGTTTTTGCAAGGGATGATAAAATTAACAAGACATTTTGTAATATTAGCTCGTAGCTGCTACATCATGGTTATGAACTTGTTTCGATGATTCCCATAACAGCAGTTGGCATGCCTGATTAATCTGTCTATCGTCTGAGTATATTGATGGTGGTACCAGTTATATGTGGAGCTTCTATTGTGCGGTGAGGTAGGATTTGCCACTGAATTATATCAATACATGCATTTGCCATGCCCTTGCTGGGATAGAAGAGTTTGGGTAATTGTTCATAGTAGCAGAATGTCTCTTAGAATTGGAAAAATGCCACTTTTATATTTGAAAGTTGTAATTCGTTGTCACTTCAGCTTCAGGTGCCAAATTTTACAAAGTTTGCCACACATATTTTACAAAGTTTGAATAATACCATAGTACAATAGTTAAGTATTAGAAAGTTAATAAAGGAAATATGTTGAGTTTTTTGTTAGATCAATTTTTTTTCTCTTTAAATTTATCTATACAAGTCTCGCTGTAATCTTTGGTAACGTAGAATATATCTCTATTAAAGGTGAATTCTTTCTCAGTTATAATCTTTTTCTCTTTTGGTGAATTTCTCATAAGAAAATTTTCAATATAGTTATAGCATCGACTACTACCTCATTGTCCAATTGATCTTTCTCCTTCATTTGATGCCAATTTATTTCAAATCTTTGATTGCAGGGCTAGGCATCATGCCACCAACACCAATCTTCCTTCTTTTCATGAACATAATATAGAGATGATTACGCTAAGAAGGTATCCACAAAATCCTTGTTGGATGACAAACATGAAAGAGCAATCATTTTGATAAATCAAGTGTCTGGACTTCACCCAACTAATATAGAGGTAGACATCCTTTCCTTCTAATTCGCTTGATAGATATGGAGTACAGCTTATGTATACTAGAAATCAAACTCTAAGATTTTTGTTTTATTTAGAATTCGAATTTTGATTCTCTTTTTTGCTCTTCTAAGTATTCATCATTGCACCACACTTGTGGGGATAAACAGCAATTATTTTCAATGATGTTAAGATGGCATCCCTATTTTGAAAAATGAATTCATCCTCATCTATTAATCGACTCATCTCCCCAACAAAATGAAACTTCCATTTCAATGCAAATTGATTGTCAAATCAAACCACTATACGAGAGTGTAGTGATGTATTAGGATTAGTCCCCTGGGCATAGTTGAATTAGTTACGACGGAGTATAGTTGTTGAAGTGGGCAAAGGTCGAATCTCAACGAAGCTGAGGCAATGCCCTCCTCCGTCGTGGCCAATTGCATCTTCTCGATTTATCTTTTCATAAATGGTCATGAGACCGCTGAGGTGGCGAATTTCACTTTTTGCTAAAGTGATGTACTAGGATCGCTAGAGGCGAGAGCATGAATAACATCCTTGTAAATATAATATCACATCCTGAGAGACGGCTGTCAGGAAAATTCAGACAGTATCTCCTCGATAACAATTCATATTTCCTGAATACACTTTTAACATAAAGGCTCACACAGCTGCTCTACAATCCAACATATATATATAATTGCTAAAACTACAAGATAAAGGGGCCCACACGACCACAAACTTCATATCCAACATATATCAACTACGTAATATCGAAAATCTCCAAGCACATCAATAGTGCTCACAACAACATCAAACAACAAACTTCACCACGAAGACAAAACATAAACATCACAAGACTAAACAAAAACTACGTAAGCGAAATTTTATCAACATCTAAGTCCTTAACTACAACCATAAATCTAAACCACAAATACGCACTAAACTCCATAAACCACACATAAAAAATAACCCGAAAATCACACAAGGAAAATCAGCAATTCCTCTTGCTGTGAGATGGGGGCAGTCCGGCAGAACTCCAAGTTTCATGACAACATCCCTATCTGCTACCTGAGGAGAAAGAAAGAAAACCCCAGGGTGTGGGTGGTGAGTATAAAAACTCAGTGGGTATTAGATAGAAGTGAACAATATAAAAATATAAACATGGATCTCAAAGGGTATAAAGTCTCTTCAAAGGATACTTAATAAACAAAGTCAATAATATATAACAGATATCATGCATATACAATTAATGCAAGTAATGTCACACCATATAACAAATGTATATCATACAAATCCAACTACCACACACATAGATGCATTAAATAAACAATCAACAAATGCAGTAAGATAAACTACCAACATATACATGTACATATGCAACACACATCTCAAATAACATGCATGATCACTGTCTACACTCGTCACCTCCAGACACCCACACAAGTAGTGAACTGGGGCGCCAAACAGGACAACTGCACACACTCCACAACAGACCACTACACACATATAACAAATATATATCATACAAATGCAACTACCACACACATAGATGTATTAAATAGACAATCAACAAATGCAGTAAGATAAACTACTAACATATACATGTACATGTGCAATACACATCTCAAATAACATGTATGATCACTGTTTGCACTCGCCACCCCTAAACACCCACACAAGCAATGAACTAGGGCGCCAAACAGGACAACTGCACACACTCCACAACAGACCACTACACATGAGTGGGGAGTGGAGAAAATATCTCAAAGGAGCTATCTACCTGCCTGGTCACTGTCTACACTCAACATCCCTAGACACCCATATTGTGCAGTGAACTAGGACGTGTAACACCCGCAATTTTCCTTCAATAATTCCTTAATATTAATGAATAATAATTCCTCGATATTAATGATAGCTTAGAGGAAAATTTAGTAGAAATACTAAATGGGTCCTTGATATTAAAAAGGCTCCTAACCTTAATGGGCCATTAATGGGCTCTATGGGCTAATGTATTTTAAATGGGCTTTTCCCTTATGTGGGTTAGCTAATGATAAAAAGGAATGAAATGGGCCTAGAATGATGGATAAGTTACATGGGCTTATCTCATGTGGGCCTTGCCAAAAATAAAAAGAAAGAAAAATGGAGGTGCCAAGGATTGAACCTTGGACCTCAAGGAAATGGCAAGCCTTGAGAAGCATGAGATAACCACAAGTTCTAGCAAGTGTTCTTGTGAAAATGATAGGAGACATGCTACCTAAAGGTAAGGGTATATGAAAGGTCCTTTGGGCAAGTGAAGAGACAATGGGTGGCTTTTAATTTGAGAATTAAGGATGGTTAATGGAGAGGGAGGTTACTTAAGAGAATTTAAGGGGGAATAAAACACCTAAGTATTTTCTCTCCTTCATTTCTCTTCCTCTCATTCTTCTTGCCGAAAACTCCCTTTCCCTTCTACTCTCTCCACCGAAACCCTCTCCTCTTCTCCTCCCTTCATCTTGTGGTGGCCGAAACCTTGGTGGAAGAAGGAGGCTAGAAAAGAAGCAAAGGGAAAGTAAGGCTCTCAAGTTTTCTTGTTGGTTTTCCCCTCATATACTTCTATACTTCTTCTCTTTTGGCCGAGAGGTCCTAAGAGTTTGTTCCTCACCAAGTTCTCTAGGTAAGGAACTTAAGGCAAAGGCTAGGGAGGCTTTAGGAGGAGCACAAGGCTATATCTTCTCTTTGGCTAGGGTAAAAACCTTTAAGAACTCAAGAACAAAGGGTAAGACTCCCCTCACCTTGCAACGTAATTGTTATACGATTGTGTTTCATGGATCTTTTGTTAGTTAGGTGTTATTGTTACTTTAAGAACATGAAGAAGGTTTTCCTTGATGTTTTCGGTTAAGTAGAAAGAATGGATTTTTCTAAAGTGTTGATTAGATCGTGTATGACTTATTATATGTTAATGAACTTGTATGAATGGTTTAGTGTTTATGAGGTCAACTCAACTCATGTTGTTCACTCTTTAAAGTTTCGGCCATGCAAGGAATATTAGGGTTACAAGTGTGTTCTAAATAGAGAAGGTTGTATAAACTATGAAATGATTCATCATGTTCTAGGGTTCACATGCTTAAAGGTATTTCATGATTTTTTTGTTCCTCAAAGTTTCGGCTATATGTAGGACTTGAATGATGATCTTTAAACCCTAGATATGGACTCCATATGTTGATAAACTTTTATGGTGGTTTAGAGGTTACATGGCTAAGTTCAACTCATTTACCTTTAGCCATAGTTTCGGCCACAAGAAGTGTGAAGAAGGTCTCAAGCCATGATTGAACAAACTTGTTAACTATGAAATATGTTAAGGCCATTAAATGAGTTAGCCTTCATGTATTAAGGAGAAAAATTAGGGTTCTCCCATGGGGTTTGAGTTTCGGCCAATGTAAGAAAAGGGGCTCAAGTTACACTCTAGTAAAGCAAGGGTGGTATGGTTTATGTTATGTAATGTTGTGCCATGCTTAGGGGTCAATTAACTTTGTTTCAACCCATACTTTTACACCCTAAGTTTCGGCCATATGAAGT
>NC_133869.1:2223724-2318562 GCF_044706935.1 Curcuma longa
GTTCATCACCAAGTTCTCTAGGTAAGGAACTTAAGGCAAAGGCTAGGGAGGCTTTAGGAGGAGCACAAGGCTATATCTTCTCTTTGGCTAGGGTAAAAACATTTAAGAACTCAAGAACAAAGTGTAAGTCTCCCTCACCCTGCAACGTAATGGTTATACTATGATGTTTCCATGGATTTTTGTTAAGTTACGTGTTATTGTTGCTTTAAGAACATGAAGAAGGTTTTCCTTGATGTTTTCGTTTAAGGAGAAAGAATGGATTTTTCTAAAGTGTTGATTAAATCGTGTATGACATATTATGTGTTAACGAACTTGTATGAATGGTTTAGTGTTCATGAGGTCAACTTAACTTAGATTTGTTCACTCTTTAAGTTTCGGCCATGCAAGAAATATTAGGGTTACAAGTGTGTTTTTAACTAGAGAAGGTTGTAGATACCATGAAATAATTTATCAAGTTCTAGGGCTCATATGCTTGGATTTATTTCATGTTTTTGTTTCCTCAAAAGTTTCGGCCATATGTAGGACTTGAACGACATTTCTTTAAACCCTAGATATGGGCTACATATGTTGATAAACTCTTATGGTGGTTTAGAGGCTACATGGCTAAAATTCAACTCATTTCCTTTATCATGAGTTTCGGCCACAAGAAGGGTGAAGAAGGTCTCAAGTTATGTTAAACAAACTTTGTTAACCATGGAATATGTTAATGCCCTTGTAATGAATTAGCCTTATGTATTAAGGAGAAAAAAATTAGGGTTTTACTCAAGTTGTGAGTTTCGGCCAAGGGGGAAAAAGGGGTTTTAGGTTGCCTTCTAATAAAGCAAAGGTAGTATAGGTTATGTTATGTAATGTTGGGCCATGCTTAGGGTTCAATTAACTTTGTTTCAACCCATACTTGTACACCCTAGGTTTCGGCCATATGAAGTTAGGGTTGGAGTTATACCATAAACCTAACTAGGGTTACATGTAAAGAGACATGATGGGCTTAACTTCATGTGGTTGGATTTTTAACCTAGGTGCCCTAACTAGAAGTTTCGGCCACATGAAGATAGTCAAAGAAGAGATGAGTTTTGACCTCAACTAGGGTTACAAACCCTAGTTAATGATGCATCATGAAAGATAATGCATGATGGTATATGCTCTAAGTTAAGAACTTAAGGAAACCTTATAAGAGTTAGGATTCTTGCTCGAGTAAGGATTTCAATGATATGAATGTTATGCGGTTAACTCATGCCAAGTTAACTAATGAATATTTTTACATAATGCATCATGCTATATAAATGAAATGAATGCTTGAATGTTCACCATGAAAGGATAAAGAAATGTTAAGGAACATTCATGATGAAATGAAAATGAAAGCATGAACATTATGTTATTTTAATGCATGACTTGTATCGGATCCCGAAAGGGTATCCAAGGGATGGGCACCTCAAGAACGCCCCTAGGTCAAGACCTAGTTTCTAGTCGAGACTAGCTATCTCGTACTAGGCGCGCAATGAATGAATGAATGGATACAAGCCGGGGACCCCAAATAATGATGATGATTATTTTTATCTATTATGATATTATGTTTTCAAAGGCATGTTCTGTAATACCCGTAATTTTTTCTTTCATAATTCTTGGAACATGATGAATGATTGTTGAAAAAGGGATTTAGAGTATTTCTAAACGACCCTTGATGACAAGATGGCTTTTAGCTTTAAAAGACCATGAGCAGGATAATTGTCCTAATGGCCTTATGGTTTAAATGTCTTCTTAAAGGTTATCTCTTATAGGGGATAACTTAAGATAAAAAGAAAGGAATAATTATGCTTTGAAAATATTGCACGATGGGTTAAAGACTTGGCTAAAGAAAGGAAGGAATAAAAAAAAAAGAAGAAAAATGTGGAGGTGCCAGGGATTGACCCTCGGACCTCCAATACGAAGCAAGCCAAGATTAACCAGATGGGATAGCATGATTTATTGAGAAAGGAATAGAGAACCATTGAATTAAATGTTAGGAGATAAGAAAGATCATGGAAGAGTAGTGGAGGGAGAAGTTACAAGTGGTTACTCTCCACCTCACCCCACTACTCCCATTCTTTCTCCACCTAAGCCTTATAAAAACCTTTTCCTAGCCTCTTCTCTCATTTTTTCTCTCCTCACCGAAACCTTCTTCCCTCTCCTCTCACCGAAACATTCTTCTTCTCCTTTGGTGGCCGAGAGCTTCAAGGGAGGGAAAAGCTTCATCCACCGAAATTCTCCCTCTCCCCTTCCTTGGTGGCCGGAGGCTAGAAGTGGAGAAGGGTGCTTAGGTCTTGTCTTCACAGCCAAGGAGAAAGAGCAAGAGGGAAAGAGTTTTCTAGAGCATTAAGGGGATCACAAGGGAAGGCTAAAGGATCATAAAGGCTACCTCTCCTTTTTGTCTTGTGGGTAAACATTCCGAAAGCAAGGTAAGTCTCCCTCACCCTGCAACGTAATGGCTTCTTGATGAGTTCATGTTTTCCTTGATGTTATGGTTTATGAATGAAAAAGCATGAGAATGTATGATCAAAGTTTCGGCCATGAGGTTAAGTAGGGTTGAGTTTAAACCATGGTTTCAAGCCATGAAAGTTTCGGCCAACTATGAACAAGGATTAAAGAACCTAACCCAACCTAGAGAAGCCAATGGTTGAGTTTAAACCATGGTTTCAAGCCATGGAAGTTTCGGCCAACCATGATCAAGGGTTAAAGAACCTAACCCAACCTAAAGGAGCCAATGGTTGAGTTTAAACCATGGTTTCAAGCCATGGAAGTTTCGGCCAACCATGATCAAGGGTTAAAGAACCTAACCCAACCTAGAGGAGCCAATGGTTGAGTTTAAACCATGGTTTCAAGCCATGGAAGTTTCGGCCAACCATGAACAAGGGTTAAAGAACCTAACCCAACCTAGAGAAACAAATGGGTGAGTTTAAACCATGGTTTCAAGCCATGGAAGTTTCGGCCAGAACTTGTAAGGGAACTCAAGATTAGGGTTAGACCTAGCTAAGGGGTTTAAACCTTTCTTAGCGCCCTTCTAAGATGATCAAGGTAATAGGGTCTCATGATAAGAATACGAATTCAAAAGAGGACTCTATGACGATTCGATCAACTTTAAGAAATTAAGGTTTGGTTGAGTCTAGGGTCCGTATGTGATCAACCATGGAATGGATACAGGTTATGAAGCTGTTCCATGTAATGAGAATGACAAGACCCTAAGGAAAAAGGAACTGATAATCTTTACTTAACCCTAAGGCAAGGTTAGGGTTCAAGTCAGAGAAAGATGTTAATAAGGTCATCTATGACACGTGTTATCTCATGCTAATGATATGAAATGAATTCATGTTAGATTATAACATGTTGCATGAAATGATGTCTGAATGTTCGCCATGATATATGGATGATGAAAATGAAATGATAAGGAACATTCATGATGAAAAGGAAATGGAATGCATGTACATTAATTTATTTTAATGAATGGCTTGTACCGGAACCCGAAAGGGATCCAAGGGATGGGTACCTTAAGAACGCCCCTAGGTTGAAGGACATTTGAGAAGACCTAGTATGCAGGTGGGTCGAGACTAGCTACCTCGAACCTACTTGAATGAATGCGCGCAAAAGAAATGAATGGGTACAAGCCAGGGGATCCCCAAAGGAAAAAAGGATGATGATTATGTTTATCTATTATGATAATAAACTTTCAAAGGCATGTCGTTATTAATGTGCATATGATTTCAATGCTGAGAGTAGGAATGTCTAAATGCTAAATGCTAATGTGTTAATGTGCTTTTATGCTTATATGATTTCATATGATGTAAATGTTATGCATGAATCGACGATTGGTTTTGGTGAGTAGGAAAGGAGCTTACTAAGCCTTGTGCTTATAGTGTCCTTCTTATGTTGCAGAGCCATATCGAGGTTATTAAGCAAGGGGGCAGCAGGACAAGGCGGATACAAGATGTGTGTGGTAGTGTCGTGACAGATGGAATGAGAAACTTTAAACATTTGTATGATGGATGTTGTATTGTACCTGTTTGATTATTTCTAGACTATGCATGCATACAATGTTTTATTATCATATATGAACTCCCGTTTAAATCAATAGATAATTCATGTTATTCCGCAAAGAAAATTTCGAGATTTTCGTATGTGTTTACTAGTATGAATGAATGTAAGGAAAGTAAACTGTAGCGTCCGTCAAGGCTCTGATAAGGGCGGGCGTTACATGTTCATCATTTGTATGCATATGATTTGAATGATAGGATGAAAGAATGTTATGTGCTTTATGCAAAGTTAATGTGCTTCCATGTTATGTATTTAATGTGCATTATATATGCTATGCTGTTTGTGACGATTGATTTTTGGTGAGTAGGAAAGGAGCTTACTAAGCCTTGTGCTTATAGTTTTCTTTCTTATGTTGCAGAGCCAAATAGAAGTCACTAAGCAATGGGGAGGCAGCAGGAAGGGGGCTGACAATGATGTGTGTGGTGGCGACTTGGCTAAGTCCGGGCAATATGAAATCTGTTATTTGCATGTTGACTGTTAGTTGTTGCATGTTTGTTCTAAACTTGATATGCTAAGATATTTAACCTAGAACTTAATAACTAGACATCTACCTGCATGCTAAGTTTATTTATCGCATATGAAGTCACTGCTATGCTATAGTTCTTGTGTTCTTTCCGCTATGAAATTTATGATTTTTCGTATGTGATTTCCATAAATGAATGTATGAAAGTAAACTGTAGCGTCCGTCAAGGCTCTGTGTAAGGGCGGGCGTTACAGGCCAATTGTAGGGTTGAGGAGGTTTGATAAAAATGAAGCAGTCTTTCCAACCCTTATGAGAGGTTGGATATTTAGATAAAAAATTAAGACCCTGTCTTGCTGAAAAATAAAATACCCCACACTCGAACCGGCGTAAAGCATATAAGGCATTGAACAACGCGGGGGTTAGCGAGATTTGATATAATCGACATATGATGACAGTACCGCAAATAAGGCGATATGAATTGGGAGCAAGTTGGGAAAGGTTGAGTCGATAATAACGGGCTAACTCTGAAATGAAGGGAGGAATAGGGAACCTAAGGCCGCTAGTCATCTGGTCATGAAAAACAGTTATACACCCAGGAAGAGGACGACAGGGAGGATGATCGCGCGCCGGCACGTAGATTGCGTGATCTGAAGGAATTTCAAACTGACGCCGGAAGAGATCAATGGCATCATGGTCGTAAACACTGTGTCGAGTCTTGAACCATGGAAGTGAAAGGAGAGGGGAAGCCATACGAAAAGACACGTACAAAGAATGGATTAATACGATCAAAAATAGAAAGGACACAAGTTGGCGGCGCTTAACCTCACCAAATGTCAACAAACGGTCCTGTAAAGGTGGCGATAATGATTGAGGATTTAAGCGAAGGATACCCTACTTATAATAGAGTTTCTGACACATCCCACATTGTTATTAAACATTTGTGTGAGGATCATTCTAATGAATAATGATGATGAAAAAGTCCAACCCGACCATCGGTTGTGTTCCTACTTTCCGGAGGAAACGGTTTGCAAACTAATGAAAGTTCCTTTATGATATGACGTTTGAACGGGAACCCCGGGCGAAATAAATAATGGGGATTTAGGACTCAGACTCGAGTTCAGTCAGTTGGACTTCGCCTCCTTCGACTAAACTAAGTTGGGAGGCTTGTGATCCGGTGGAAATATTCAGTGATGACGGGTGTGATGCGACGTGGATGATATGGCATGAGGGAGGGCCCATCTGGAGGGTCGGCGATGATATGGACAACGTGATACGGAAAGTAGGCCGGTCTCTTTAGAATGTTCTATCAGTATAGAGCTCATCGCGGAGCTCATTATTGTCAATGTAGAGCTCACCACCGAGCTCACTACTATCAATGTAGAGCTCATCGTCGAGCTCATTATTATCAATGTAGAGCTCATCACCGAGCTCACTATTATCAATCTAGAGCTCACCACCGAGCTCACTGCTATCAATGTAGAGCTCATCGTCGAGCTCACTATTGTCAATCTAGAGCTTGTCGCTGAGCTCACTTTAGCTGCCATACGGAATTCATTAATTTATCTTGATATTGATGAGCTCGTCACGGACACGGTTCCATGTGATGAGTTCGGAAATAACTTCAAACAGTTCGGACATGCAACTGACAACCCGTTTGGTTCGACCCAACGAACTCTTATCAAAAGGCCATTTATCTTCCGACCTCAAGCGTCCGCTCAAATATTATTGGACAAAAACGCATGTCCCTTTATTAAACTCATCGCTGGAGCCGATTCCAGACGGTGATAAAGATCAAGTCTTTAGACTTAGCCTCCGATAATCTCAATCCTTGAAAAAAGATAATCGACAACTCTAAACCGTCGGATGTGAGGAAATTATCAAAGAAGCGATCCGTTGATATCGCTGTTATATCCAATCATAAAGGACGAGATCCGAAGGTGACGGCGGGAAAGTTCCTATATAAACCCCGCAGGTATGGTGTTTAAGTTTTTAAGTTCTCTCATCTTTTGTGACCACCATTCTTTTCTTCCTACCTCCTCTGACTTGAGCATCGGAGTAGCCTCGTCGGTAACCCCGACTCCCCGCTAACGCGTTCCTTTGCGTATCTCTTCTTTCTCCAGGTTTCTCTCGCCGACAGGGCAACCAAGGTTGACGTGGTGTGTCTCAGCTGGCGACGTGGCCGTCGTCGGAAACGAGCCGGAACAATATAAATTTTCTTTCATCAATAATGAGATAAATAAAAAATAAGATAGAATTTAATTGCCATTTATATACATTTAAAACTATCCATTTACGTGGGATATGTCGGAGTAGTGGATTGAATTGATTAATTGATGTTTCGTAAATGAATCGAATTAACTAATTGATGAGTCGAATTGAATATTAGATTAAAATAGAATCGAATCAAATTAATTATAATCGAATCGAATTGATTTTTTTTTTTGAACTAATCTAATTGATCGAATTCTCAAATAAAAATCGAACAAACGATAAAATATTGATAAATTCGACTTTCGACCGAATGAACTGAATTTATTAAATATTATAAAAAATTTATCAATTAATTAAGAATTTATAAATTTATTTATTTAAAAATTTAAAAATTCTTTTTTTTTATTTTAATTAATTTAATATAAAAAATTCTTTGAACACAATGAGATATTAAGAGTATCAACATAACATGATCATCAAGAAAGTTAATGGAGCAAAATTCTGAAAAAATAATATAAAAAAAAACAAGGATCTACTAGTTGCAGAAAACTGTATTCATTTAGCATAGAAGTTATTCAATTCAAAATCATGGCATAAATCCCAACTCATTGCTACTACACATAATAATGCAAGCCAATATAATTTTGGAAACAGCAAATGTGGCAAAAAAAAAAAAAAGTCAAGTGAACCATATCTTAACATGTAAAAAAAAAAAAAAAGACAATACCGATGGAATAAAATCGATGGTGATTTTGCCATTTTGTAATTGCATAGCTTTGTAGAATAATTGGTTCTGCAAAGGTACTAAAAAAAGACTCCGTCGTCATAAATCCAAGAGTAAACATGACACTGTATCCATCATCAGTTGTCAATAGTCCTAACTCAAACTTGCTAATGTTAAGTGAAAAATGGTCCCAGAAAGGAGGCAATGCATTTGTACGTCAACAGCTAGCTACCACTCATTTCTTTTCCATCCAACAGCTCACTCACATAAACAGATTGCATGTCCTCGTAACGTTTCTTCCATTGCAAGACTAGATGTGCCGATCTTTCGTATTGAAGTCTAAGTCTCTCCAGTTCCATCTCTGCAGCACTCGAAGTATTTTGCTTCTGAATTGAAAGGGAAATAAAAGAATCAGACATCAAAGATTAGTAATTTTGTAGTCATAGAATGTGGCATTTCATCTAATCTAAGTCATTAGGTCGAACAATCCATTCATGTAGAACAAAATTCTTACTAAGAGGCCATTATTATCCTGGCGATAAATTCTCCAAGGGAATGGACAAAACCATGCTCCAAATAAGAATGTGGCACTTTTTTTATTTGTTTAACAAGTTATAGTGGAACCTCACATGAATATTTTGCTACAAAGCCAATCGTGCAGTAAGTGTCTGAAATACATTGCGACCAAATCGCATTTGTCTCGGTTATTTGGGGTCGACTACATGGAGCACTAAGCAAGGCGCATCACTAGTAAATGTTCAAAATACCCTAAACATAAAAAATAATAATAATAATTCTTGCAGCATAACAATTCTTCTATGAGAAACTAGAGAAAAGTTAGATGGCTCAGTTTACAGCAAGATACTCAAGGTTCAGATTGAGAAAGGAAAAAAAAAAGCTACACCGAACAGTTAAGAATGCATCCATAGCAAATAAATTCATTAAGGTTGTGTTTCCAATGATGGAAGGGAACATGGATGTACATGCTATAAATAAATAACAAACCTGGAGCTCTTGAATTAGCTTTTCCATCACATCTGCACTGCGAAATCTAGAATTTTGATGACCATGCAAAGGAGATTCAACCATAATGACAGCCGTGGTTTTAACTTCTCCCTCTGCAGAATCTGTGTACTTGCTCAACGGAGGAGGAGGCTTATTCGCCGATGCAGAGGTACATAACGGAGACTGTGTAGCTATAACCACATTATTAATAGGACCTGAATGCATGTAAAAGATATATATTATGCTTCATAATATGCAATATTGATCACTAAGACTTTTTAATAAAACTGAACTGGCAATTAGTTATTCTTCCAAAAAAGCATGGTAAACTTTTTCCCTAATTAAAAGGTTCATTGAAAAACAAGAGGTCCAAAAGTCATATTTAGTACTGAAATAAATGTCTTTGTGTACCTTTCCCATGTTTCAATACACGAGTAACACGCTTAGTTGTTGTGTTCAAAACTAGCACAGAACCATCTTCAGATCCAGACACAAGAGTGACTCCATCCTTGCTTAAGGCTAAGCTTGTTACCGCTTTGCTAGAACAGGAAGACCGACTTAAATTAAATATGAAATAGAATAGGAATTCAGAAAGATTAACTACCTTAGGAGAAAACCAGCCAGATTGTCACCAACAATCATGGTTGTCAAGATTGCAGTCTAGACCTTATAATCTTACAATCTTATAACCCAAACTAACTTAAACATTCCTGATCCTACATAGGATCCCAATTGGACATTAAAGACAATATCTAGAGTCCACCTCTAGATGATGATGGGCATGACATCGATGTTGACACAACAATACATAAAAGAGACAAGCTAATCAAAACTAACAGCGTTGAGACCTGTGATCAATTAAGGTATCCAGGATGAACACCCCATAAGGGCTATTGGGGTTGCCTTCAGCATTTAGAGCCGCAATATATATTTTGCCATCTCTTCCACCAGCATAAAAGACATGCTCCCCAGGATCCATTGCAACAGCATCAATTACTGAAGGAAATGTGATGTTCCTCAATAGTTCACCCTTCGACAAACTCCATACCTGGAACAAAAGTATCAGACATGTGAATAATCTACAATTGATCAAAGAACTTCATAATAATTTGTTATTCTAGCAGCTTATAGCTACTTAGTTATGCATGGTCGTACACAAAAGGAGTAAACTAAATATTTGATCAAAACACCTAAAGAATTAAGAATGACATATCTGGCTTGCAAATAAATTAAGTTAAATTTCAACACAAATAAACTGTAATAACAAACAAATATGCTTAGTCAAACTACTCTGGGTGCACTAGAAGTATAGGGCAGATAATGGAATAACTATATCCAAAGAGCAAAAAAAAAAAAAAAAAAACACATGCAATCTCTTTTATTACATATAACTTCCACTACGTTTAGCACTATACTCCACATATACATAACAACAAGAAGGAAATTAAGTATCATATAGAAGTAGAATTAAATAGCCTTGATGTCAATCAAAAGTAATAAATATCAATTCAACTATTGACACACAATTAATATCAATGACATACAAAATGATTAAATTTTATCAATTAAAATCACTCGCAACTGATTACTTATAAAAAATAACCATAATGTAAAAAAAAAAAACAAATGAACCTTGCATGTACGATCCTTTGAAGATGAGATGATGATGGAGTTGCTTAACCCATGCCCCGAAACAATATCAGTGACACCCAAAGAATGCTCAGTGAAGCTATATATATAATGGTTGCCAGCAGAAGCCATTGCAATATCATCAAACAACCTATGAATGAAGCATGACAAAAGATTAGCATTTTGTAATATAAAGAAATAAAGGAGAAAGACAATGAAACTAATTAGAAATTGCATACATTATAAGAGACCAAACTTTGATAGAGCCATCCTCAGACCCTGATATTAGCAGGGACTCGTCATCCTTCAATAGAGTGAGACAGTTAACAGAGCGGTAGTGAGCATGCCACTTCTTAAGCAATTTCCCTGTAAAAACCTACACAAAACACAAGGAAAGCAATTTCATGGACAGACAAAATGACTATCATCTTGAGAGAAATCAAGATGCAAGAATGAAACAAACTTAGTGGTCATGCATTAATATTATCAAAATAATCAAGCTTGAATATTGTCAGCAAAGTGATTTTTCAAAGAGGAGGGCAAAAAACAAACTTGCGAAGGAAATCAATATTAGAAAAGTGAGTAGTTACCTCCCAAAGATAAATACTTCCTGATGATCCTCCTCCAATAATATAAATGCCTTCCGCATTGGAAATAAGCGGCCCAATTGATTCTGCGGGAAAGCTTCTAACTTCAACTTGAGGCTGAAACACAATGAGAACATATTGGATCAGAACCTCAAAGAAACATACAGAATAAGATAAAAATTTACCATTAGGACTTACCTTATCCCAAGACCAAAAGAATATGGGGGCAGAAGTTGCAGAGGGTGCATCTGGAAGTTGCGAGGCAGCTAGAAACAGGAAGGGACCAGAAACGAAGAGAAGACCATGCGGAGCGGAGGAGCATGAGCGATACTGATGCCGCTCAACACCAGAATGGAGTTCCCAACAACGGATTCCCACATCCACTGCAGACGAGACGATCACCACTTCCATTGCCGTTGGAGAGATCTTACAAAAGTAGGATGATGAATAACATTACATAACAAAACAATAATATGTTTTAAAAATTATAATAAATTTTTATAATGATTATTTTAAATATTAAACATTTAGAAAGAGTTAACCAACTAAACTAATTTATCAAATTGTCCAGTTCACTTTAATCGGCCTGATTCAGCTTGGATTCGAACATGATTTGAGACAAAATTTCATGTGAAACACGTGAAACAAACATCAAAAATCAATTGAACAGTCAAATAATGGGATTTTATTGAATTCTACTAATTAAAGTGGACCAGTAAAGCACAAAGCGACCCGATGCAAGCGATGACCACCTCATCGGCTCATCGGTTGGCTTACATCTAAATTTCGCCTAATTAATCACGAAGATAGACATCTAAGTGTGATACGGTAGTAAAATATTTAGGATAACAAATATGAGAATCAAAGTTCGAATCCCCGTAGAAACAAATATTCTAAAGGCCGACATCTAAATGTATATAAATTATGCTCTGAATTTACTCGATAGGTGAATTAAGAGTCTACCTCGATTAATCAAGCGAAACTAAAATATCTGAATTATCAAAAACCTCATCTACAAGGTCATCTTTAACAAGATGAAAAAAATAAGAAAAATAGAAAAAAGAGATTTCAATTCAGACAATCTCTCTGCATAATATGGTTATGACTTTCTTCGTATTTAAAATGGCTATCATATCTTAAAGACATTTTTTCGCACCTATGGGATTCAGATTTTTTGTACTTGTGATTCATATCTAGATGACATTTTAGAAAATTCAGCTTACTAAACAAAAAGAAAAATTCTTATATCAGTTATTTTTTATCCATTCTTTAATATCAACATTCTGTTCATTTAAAAAAAGGCTAAAACTTCTTATATCGATTCATTTTTATTTATTTTTTGTTTTGTGTGATTTTTCTTTTTCTTTTGTCTAGTGAATTGCTTCATATTGATTTGAAAATCTCTCTTGTTGGAATTAATCCTACAGGTGAGCATTGCATAGTGCAGATACCAACAAGAGGTGCTAAAGCAATCCTAACCCCAACACATGCTATAGAATATATCCTATTGCTCTTTTGGAACAACAAACGATCAATGGTAATCTCACTACGCTAGCACAACTTAACGTTCTTCACACTACAATCTAGTACCTCCACATCTCTAACAAACAGAACCAGTTAGAATTAATTGTTAATTGAGTTAGATTGTGCGATAAACTTTGCTCACGTGCATATCTTAAGAAAAAGGTTTGCCTTTTCCCCGTAAGCGGAAGAAACGATAATATCGCAAAGTAACCCAATGTCTACAAGGAGGAAGAAAATCAATGAAGGCTAAATGTTTACCACTCAGAAGTCAAAAGAGCTCCAATTTACTCTCCCCAACGACAATGTCGACTGTGGAGGACGTGGTGGTGGTCGACGCCTTCACGACGTGGTGTGGGGAGATAATGCAGAAGATGAAGGTCACAATGGTTGTCTTAGGCTTGCTAATCGCCGGTTCACGCATGCCGATTCGAGCTTGGAGATCAGGGGCAGCCGGACTGGTGGGATTTGAGATTTAGGGTTTAACGCGGTGGGGATGGATGATAATGGCAGAGCTGTCAAACGGCTGGCAAGGCAGGCCAACCATCAAGAACCGTGGCGGTCGAGACGGACCGGCCCGTCAACTTGACGGCGGATTAGAAATTTCCGATATATCAATCCAAACCAAGCGAATTGTAGCAGACCAATCTGTAAACATATATATATATATCTTAAAAATTAGTAAAAATTTTAAATTTAAATTATAATTTAAATTAGTTAGGTTGAAATTTTTATATTTGGATTTCGATTAGTCAAGCACACTAGTTTACTGAATTTCTTATTTTATTTTTATTTTTTTAAAAAAATAATTTTTTCCACTTGCGGACAAATCCAAGTTTGTTACGTGCCGATTCACATGCATCATAGGCCTAAGCGGGTCGATCAACCTGAACCTACTTTAAAATAGGTTAATAAAATTTCAACCCAACCCACTTAAATTGTTTAGTCAAACGGGTCAACCCGACGAGTCTAACCCAAATTGACGGCTCTAGATAATGAGATAGGGATGTAGGTTTTACGAGACAGACAGCGCTTTTATTTGACGTCTCTCAGTCGTTGGATCGGTAAATGTTTAACTTGTACTTGTTTTGAGTTTTCAATTGAATTGATTTCCTCGATCTATGGGCCAACTCAAATCCATCTCAAGTCCGTCCGTCTGGATTTTCAACCAATGCAGACAAATTCATCTAGACTCATTAAATAATTAATCCAATGCACTTAAATTATTTGACGGAATAAATCAATCTGACATATCCAACATAAATTGGGGGTTCTTAATTGAGCTCAAATATGGGTTTAAATAAGGAGATCAAGTGCTGGAGTCACCTGAACTGTTCATCTAAGATCAAGAGTGATCTAAACCATCCGTTAAATATCTGATCCATCCAACTCAAGAGAGAGTAGATCACCATCGTTGATAAAGATTTAAAGTCTTGGATTACGATTTGAATTGATCCCAGCTCTAGATCAAAATTTAGAGAATTCTTAGTCGTTGATTGAGATCTAGTTGACTCTAGACCCTTCATTCAGATCGATCCGATCCTAACCATTCATCCAGATCCAGCCATCTCATTCGCACATTCAGATCTGAAATAATCATAGCCATTGACGTAGATCTGAGATCAAAGGAAATCAAAGGCTGGGATTGAATTAAGAGTGCTCAACCGATCGCCACCGTCAACTACCAAGCTTTAAGGTTTTTTTCTTTCTCAATCATCTACGGTCTTCATCCGATGCCATCACCAAGATCCGATTATGTTCTTCCACAATCCATCACCGACCTTTTTCCATCAGCACCATCAATCTAAGAAGTTCAAGAGGATTTACCTTGCTTATCAGATTCAAACCTCGAGCCTCCACATTAATGATCCAACCACCAATGACCACGCCACGCCTAACCATCATCGCAGCCACCAAGTCAAATTCACCCTCGCCGGAAACCTAGAAGATGCAAGGGTTTCTCCTACGCCTTCAATAGATATGATAACTCCTTCCCCTCATTAGATCTAGTCTCAATTCTACTCCTGATCACCATCAACCCTCCTATCATCACTACCGAGGCTTGAATAGATCTGATCTGATTGAGAAGAGTTAGGGGATGCCCTGGATTGCATTGTAAGCTTATTTTGATCTATCAAAGTCTTCATTGTTGATATGTAATCCTTCCCATTTGATCAAATTGTTAGATGTATGCTTTGTCTTAATTTCTGGTTACATTTAATTTGAATTTGATTTAGACTTTGATTAATTGATCTTGGTTAATGAAATTATCACTATTCATTTTTATCTAATTCAGTAGATTAGATTAAGTTAATTGCATATTTTTCCAATTGCATGAGTTAAGTCGCATTCGTCATTAGTTTTCTTTATTTTCTAATCGATGCATAAGTTAAATGCTTTGTGTTCTTTAGTTCATTGTAATTGTAATTTAGTTTTGGTTAGATTGTCTTTAGCATTTACAGTTTAAAATCCAAACCTAGTTGTGAATAATTTGATCATGATTAGAATTCATCTGCTGTAATTTTTGAGGGACGATTTGAATTATCTTATATTGTATTAGTGTAGAGACGGATTCCAATAATTTTATTTGATTTCATATCACGATAAACACTAGTGTTACCAATCATCAGGAAGTATTTATCTATGGGAGCTAACTATTCACTTTTCTAATATGGATTTTCTTCTCCTATTTGAAAAATCATTTTGCTTATAATACTCACGTGTAGCTGCTAAGTTTGTATCATTTTGCATTTTAATTAAATTTTTCTTTAAACTGTTTGGAGCCGGAATAAGCATCCCTCATCCCTCTTGTTATAGTTTTGTCTTCTCCTAATAAATACTTAAGAATTATATATATAGAGAGAGAGAAATAGAAACTAGATGAAATGAATAATTTCACTTACAGAAGACAATACCACAGCTACATAGCATACAAAAGAGGCAATGTATAAGAGTAATATAAGTGAGCAAATCATTTATGGCGAAGCACCTACCAGAGTCCCAGAGGCTTGTGGATTGCTGGCCATTCTCCAGGATGATTTAAGTGGAAATGAGGAACGAACAGCTGCAAATCCAAATCAGCAGAGAATATGAATTTCCATAGTTAAAATGATCTGAAAAACAAAAATAACGTGGAAGATTGATGCAAATTTTAATGCCAAAATATCATCATTGTTTTGGATTTAATGCAACATTGATTCAGTTAGATTTCTGTAATTTGGTTTTAGAGAGTACTAGTTTCTCAGGGAAAGCCATTTCTAGCAAAAGAGAGGGAATGTCTTTCCTTCACTAGAATAAAAATTTAAGCAACTCTGCAGGATCCTTTCTGAAAATTTCAAACACAACTCTGATCCAACTAGAATTGCAAAGATTTCAGAGGCATTAATTTTTGATAAGTCAATCTACCCATGCCTACTATCCCTCTAAGCATCTATACGAAAAGCTGGCAAAAAGCCCGTGGGAAACTCTGATAGTAGTATAATTGTATGGTTTGGTAGTCATTTGTGTAAAAATTTTTTATCACCGTGAGGTTTCTCATGGAAAGCCATTTCTAGCAAAAGAGAGGAAATGGCTTTCCCTGAGTCCAATAAAAACTTAAACTACTTGGTAGAGCACTTTCCAAATATGCAAAGGATTTCACATACATCAACTCCAATCCAGTTAGGATCTCGAAGATTTCAGAGATGTCATTTTTGGGGAATTCAACCTACCAATGCCTACTATAAAGCATCTACAGGGCAAAGCTAGCAAAAAAAACAGCAGGAGACTATGATAAAAGTATGGTTGTAGGGTTTGTAGTCATTCATGCAAGTTGTTATATCAGCGTGAACTTTCATCGACTGTCTCATCTTCTTTTGCTTCGACATTGTATGTCTTCATTGCATTATCTTGACCATCTTCAAGTTCAAAATGTTGGGAGGTTCCTGGTGAAATCTTTGAGACATCATTGCATAAAATCCTAATAAAAATGAATATAGCAACAAGCCATAGTATACTAAAATTTTAGGAATGGATATATAGACTTCTTCATGCTATTGAGCTTTACACAATGCAAACTTCTTTGTCAAGCTAAAGCCACACAAATATATCTTTGGGCTTTCTGAAATCCCATTCTTAGGTCTAGTTTCTTCATAATGCCATCCATTGTCATTTAACATTGCTTGTTAGTAAATGATGCTGGACACCCTTAGCAGTAAAAATGACAAACCAATTGCCGAGCCTATGCATGATTGAGAAACTATTGACAAAAAACATATCATCCTCAATTGCTCTCCCATTGGCTTTCCTCTTGTCTGAAACAACAAATATTGCCAAAATACAGAAAACTAGTATGCAACAAAAAAAAAAGCCGAATAACCTCAGCTACAGAAAACATATCATTCACCTTTTACGCTTTGCTACTGTGAAGCAGAAAACGAGATAGTTCACACGAAACAAAGATCGATTAGGAAAAAGCAGAAAACGCACAAAATTGGTAGAAGAAACCACAGCAACTGTGGTCTCATATAACAGAATATGATTTTCGTCACCTCTAGATAAACCTCAGCGAATGGATGTAGGTTCCGGAGATAAAAAAAACCCACACGACAAGGGGACAGTAATGGAGGAAAATGTACCTGTTCCTGGCGAGTCGAGGGGGCGGAGCCGGCGGCAACCGAGGGCCTTGATTCCGTCTCCGATTCGCCCACGCCGTCGGATGGAAGCAGGATGATGGTTTGCGGAGTTAGGTTTGTTCGAGAGACGAAGTTTATTGATATTCCAATTAATTCTGATCGAGGGGCCCAATAATGAAAATTTGGGCCGGCCCATAAACTCGATCTGGATTATATTAACTATGTATTAATTGTGGCATAATGATGTATTATGTTGTGGTTATTTCGATATAAAATTATTTAAAATATTTAAATTAAAATAATTTATATATTATTTTGAATAATCAAAATGTGTATATTTTCTCATTCTTGTCTCAAAATTAAACCGAACTAATATTTTGGTTTGATTTTCAAAAAGGTAGTTTTCAAAATGGCCCTAACATTTATTAGTTTTTTTAAATCCTTCCTGACTTTGGTTAATATCAAAATATCCTTCAGTACTTCTAGTTGCTTGTCAAAGTATTCCCTTTGTAGGGGTCAAACTATATTTGTCTATCCTTTTCAAATTACCACCTAATATATTTATTTGTTAATAACAATAACATGTGATTAAAATTGAGGGCCCTTTGATATTAATTAGAGTATTTAAAAAGTAATACATTTTGAAATATAGGGATAAAATGTTTACATTTCATCATTTATAAAAAAATTTTTAAAAATAATTAAATACTTATAACTAAAATATGACTTAAATTTTTTTCCTTTTTTCTAATGCCTTATTTACTCCTAAACATGGATTAGAAAAAGGACGGTGTTTACTTTGAAGAGTGGATTAGAAAAACGATGAAAGAGTCATCCTATTTATATAGAAAAAAAATAATTAATGGATGGATTTCAAATCTATCAATTAATTATTTTTATCTTTTTTATCGTCCTTTTGAAATCGAGTGAAAGCTAGTGGTGAGATAATCTCCTCCATGTCACCACGTGCCACCTCAAAATCTCCCTCACCTTCTCATTAGACTTCATGCAGAAGCACTCCGCCTGCCGCACCAAACATCCAAGCATTGTCATTGCCACTAGCAACCACCTACAATGGGTCGCACGGAGGATCTAGTACGGCCAGCATCTACCGTAGGCGGCACTACATCCACACAAGGGTGGAGCCACGTTACAAACAACCCCGTGCTGAAGCTCGAGGGCTCGACGGCATTGAGAAGGAAAAAAAACTCAAATTTATAGATGGGAGAAAGAAAATTTTAAGAAAATGAACAAAGTAGCTCAGGGTGTCACATTGGAACTCATAGCCTGCAGTCGAAGATCAACTTGGATAGCTCTACTAGACTGACTCTGCCATTGCATCTAAATGCTCAGCAGTAGATGTGTCATCATCAATGTCACACTCCGCCACTCACGACATCATCTAGCACAGTTGTTGTTGTGCTTCATACAATGGTGGAGTCAGCTCGGGTGATTTACCCGGGTTGATCCTGGACTATGAGCTACGTCGATACAACACCCCCGGCTATATCTTCTTCGTTCTCTTAAATTTTTCTTTCTTCCGTCGATAAATTCAAATTTTTTTCCTTCTCAATGTCGTCCTATAGCCTGAGTAAGTCACAAGGTGGCTCCGCCCTTGGCTTCATGGCCGCTTCGACATCATCTCGCTCTCCGGCTCCTTCATCCCGACAGTCTCCGCTCCATAAGGATTCCGTTTCCTCTCATCCGTTGTCATTTCCTTCTCTAATATATCCTTTGTCATTTCCTTCTCTAATCTATTTTCCTTCGCCTTCCTCTTCCCTATGATAGTTTTTCACGATTGATTCCTTTGTATTCTTCATCCGCTCTTTGGATTAAACACAGCATAAAGGACTTCAGCAACAACTATTCTCAAATAACAATGAGAGGTTTGACAACCACAAAAACAACAATGACAGAGCGACAACGATGAGGATGAGAACAACAACACAACAAAATAGTAGCTTAGCTAGCAATGAAGAAAGTGACAATTTGTGACAAGGATAAGAGCAACAACATGTAATGAGGGTACAAACATCAATAGTGTGGATAAAAGTGAATACAAGGATACAAGAAGTAGAGGTGTATTCGTATGTGGTTGACGTACTCAAGATCAACATGAAAGTTAAGTATTTTACCACTGCACCACGTAGTCCATAAAGCACTCTGTATGTTGTATTTGGAGCAACTTTTGTTTTGCATCCAAAATTAATGAAAATGAATAAGAAAAACACACAATGGGTTTAAAATAATACGCTGGATTGCATGATTCTCCTTGCCTAATGTGTTGTTGACGAAAAATATTTGAAAATAATACGTTGGATCAATTTTCTCGATTATTTTAATTTTAAAAATAGATGATCTTGCCTTCTAATTCACTTATTAACAAGTTTAAAATATAACTTATACACATTCAAAAGTCGATCTCCATAATATACGTCTCTATTAAAATTAATAATATCATTTTTTTAAAATAGATAATATGTTGGCGTTGGATATGAATGACAATTTTTATTATATAGGTAAAAAAAGATATATTTTAACAATTAATAATAAAGTTATTGTACATAAATTTTAAAATATGAAGATTTTAAAATAATAATTGTAAAATAATTATTTTATGATACTTTATAATTATAAAATTTTGTAATTTTTTATTTGAAGTAATTTTTTTTTTTCAAAATTTAGTAAAACTGAATAGGAGAATAAAAACATCACGTTGGATAGCATGATTCTCCTCGGATCAATTTTGATCAGTTATTTCATTCACCTGACGTCGAATAGTCAATTTTCCCATATTAGTTGAATGTTTGATGATATATAAAACAAAAAGAAATTCATGTTACTTGTAACGAAACTATGAACATTCAGGTTCTGTAGATAACATGTCATTAAGTTGTATGCTAACCATTTCAAAACCATTCTAAATAAACAGCTTATTTTGGTGAAAATTTTGTTGTTGATATATTCTTTGAACAGACTTTCATGATCCAAAGATCCCTTTTGGTGGCATGGTCAGATAGTCAACCTAAATGTTCCTTGGACGTTCCGAATAGAGACATTCCTATTGAATTAATATTAGAGATAACGTTTTAGCTTGACATAAAATTGGATGATGGGATAAAAACTATATAGACACACACAAAGGTTGGGCCAAACAGTATTTGCTATTGCCATCAACAAGGCGACCTGCAAACTGTTCTTTGTGAGAGTAGTTGCTAATCACTTGACTTGACAGTTGATCACAAGCCTGATAAAAAGTAACTTTCCATAGGATAAATAATATACAACCTTACCACCGGATGGCCATCAAAATCTCAAGGCCTACTTTAAAATTTAGAACCTTATGTAAGAAATGTGCCTCTAAATCCTTTTCTCCCACTTTATTCCATCGTAACTAACTCAATTATACCCTGAGGGCAAAAAATTATCTTGGATAAATTTTTTATAATGACCGATCCCACCACCGAAACGGTCCCATAGTAAAAAAAACCCCTAAAAGATTTTTTAAAGACACAGTACCACTATGTTGATAAGAAATCTCACTGTCAAAACAGCACCTCAAAAAAACACCTCAATCAACAAGTACATGTTGCTAAGAAGACTTAAACCCGAAATTTCAAACAACACGTATCTCCATACTTACCTCTCCATACTTACCATTTGAGATAAATCACTTCCTCAATGTGCCACTAAACCCTGACAATAGAGTTTGTTGCACTGGCAAGAAATGGATTGTGGAAACCTGTTCCTACATTAAACTCGAAGAAACCTATGCAAAAGAAAATTTATAGGTAGCCAAAACTGAGGCCAAATGCCTAGAAATCTACTCTCACCATCAAAACTCATTGTTCTCTATTGCATATATTTCTAACATGATGAGACTAAACTCTGAAACTGTCAGATAAGCATTGCTCTACCCTTTTTTTTTCATTTGTACAAGTAAATGAAGAAAAAGCAGCTGTTGATAACATAAATTCAATGAAGGATTCTCAGCCCTTGCAAAAGCTCTTGACCATAGATATAGACAGAATCTTTGTGCAGATCAAAGTAGTAGCAATGGCAATAACAATAAAGCTTGATGTTTCCTTGAGAAAATTGCCTGATATGCATAAACTTGATGTATAAGGTTTATCACTTTTATACACATTTTCTAATAATTCTAGCAGAGTTTCAACCATATACTGAAACATCCATCTCTACTTAATACCAAAAAACACTCTCAAATCAGCACAAGAATCTTCTAATGATACGATTACTAGGTTGGGATGATACCAGATAGCCCGGTTGGTAGCTCTCCTGTTTGTCACACGGGCACTCCGGCAGTTACTACTAGTATACTACTCTCTGTCACCAAGCACCCAATTAAGGAATCCCTTCCTAGTTCTCAATACCCATTGGCTATCTCTCATAAGGAATTATCCTAATTCAAGGAAATCGTCGGACTCGCCCGGTTGGTAGCTCTCCCATCTATCACATAGGCACTCCGACAGTTACGGCCTAAGACATCCTCAAACCACAATAAATCTCTATCCTTATAGATTGATTCTATCACAACTATATCATCCAAATAAGCACAATAGAGACACAATCCATAAAACAAATGCAAGTATACTTCATAGAACATGGCAAATACAAATCCACAAGTTTAAATGCCCTAAGTTACGCTGCACACGGCCCCGTCACACGGCCATGTCTGGTAGACACAGCCAGGGCAAGTTTGGCTTCGGGAGAAGGTGCGTTGATGTGTGCCAAAGTTGTCGTTATAAATGAGCACGTCAATTTTTTTAATACCGAATCCCACAACTAGAGTAGTATAGGGTAACTCGAGTCGTCTCCCAACGAAAGTAGATGGTGTTTGGTAATCCTAGAAGTTATTAAAATTGGGGATTTGGGTTTTTGGTTTAAATGGGGGGGGGGTTGTTGTGTTGAGTTCTAATCTAATGACTGAAAATAACTCGAAGCATTATAAATGAAGTTACAAATATGAAAGTGCGGAGAATGAAATGCATTAACAAAGTAAAGGAATAATATAAATAAGTGCATCAATAAAGTAAACAATGGTAAACTAAGAACAATCAACATCCAAAACCGTAAGGGGAATTATAACAAACATCTAATGTGTAGAATTTAAGACAAGCTGAGAAGTAGACAATAAAATGACTCTCCCAATGTTCTTGGTCGAAGGTAGCTATGAGACGGCAAGAAATCCACGAAGAATGTGGTGACAGATGGAATCCCCAACTCCGATGCAAACTCCGAGGTTGATGTGGTAGATGAGATGGCTTGGAGGAGAAGGAAATCCCGTTGACTCCTCGATGAATGAAGATGGCTAGATCGAAGGCGGAAATCCCTTTGACTTCTTTCTGATGGATGTAGATGGATGTGGATAAGGATGACGATGAAGGAAAGTGTCGGCTAGCCTCTAGGTCAAGTCCAAGGGGAAGAATGGCTTCATTTTCCCTAAAATCAGCTTTTATACCTCTCCACACGGTCCGCCACACGGCCGTGTCTGTCGGGCACGGCCAAGAGAGAGCACGCCTCTGTAGAAGAAGCACGGCCGTGCCTCATTAGCACGACCATGTGAAGTTGATGTTCTGTTTGGAGGCACGACCGTGCCTCATTGGCACGACCATGTGAAGTTGATGTTCTGTTTGGAGGCACCGCCGTGTCTATTTGGCACGACCATGTGAAGTTGATGTTCTGTTGAGAGGCACGGTCGTGTCTATTTGGCACGGCCATGTGAAGTTCATGTTCTGTTGAGAGGCAAGGTCGTGTCTTTTTGCCTAGCTTGGTACGGCTGTGAAAGAGGCACGGCCATGTCTCATAGACACGGCCAAGTGCAAGCACCCATTGTGAAAGAGGCATGGCCGTCCCTCCTAGACACGACCAGATTTTGCAAGGATGGCACAACCGTGTCTTTTAGCATGTCTTAGAGGTGGAATCATTCAAAACACCCTGAATTAAAGTTGTAGCTCTTGAAGTTATCTTCATTTTGGTAGGTGTCACAGCCCATGATTCAATTTAAGCTGAAAGTTATGATCATTTTACTTTTGGTTTGTAGAGCTGCCCAACTGAGACACGGCCGTGTTTTAGGCCTTGGAATGATGAGGCACGGCTGTGTTTTGTGAGACACGACCTGGGCAAGGTGAGGCACGGTCAGAACTTGGGAGGCACGGCCTTGGAAGGTAGAAACACGGCCTAGGAATGAGACACGGCCGTGTCTCATAGGCACAGCCCAGAGTGGGAAGTCTTTTGTAGGGGAGACACGGCCGTGCCTTTTAGCACGGCTTAGAGGGGGAATCAGTCAAAATACTCTGAAGCAAAGTTGTAGATATTGAAGTTGGATCCAGTTTGATAGGTAGCATGTCCCGTGATTCAATCTGAGCTAAAAGTTATATCCGTTTTACTTTTGGTCTGTAGAACTGCCCAGCTGAGACACGGCCCGGAGTGGGAAGTCTTCTATGGAAGAGGCATTGCCGTGCCTTTTAGCACATTGTAGGATCGAAATACGCGCTAGAGGGGGGGGGGGGTGAATAGCGCGTTGCACGCTTTTCGATTTTCGTAAAACTTCGAACGCTTACGGAAGCTAAAACAGAGAACGATGCGGAAACGTAAAAATAAAGTAAGTAAGGTGACACTTTTGTTTTTACTTGGTTCACAGCGCAACGCTGCTACTCCAAGGCCCACGGTCCTTGACCGTTTACTCTGGGCAATCCACTAAGTCACTTGCCCCTTTTCGGCAGCAAGTGTATCGAGAAAATAATACAAAAACCGATTACAAGATTTGAAAATAATTGAAATACAGAGTTTGCTTTGTTACCGAACTTCTAGCTTTCTCGGTCGCTCCCCGGAAGTAGATTTCGGCGCCTCGGTGTGAAGTTGAGTAGCTTGGAGCAGGTACAGCACCGACGTCGAAAATGAAGGCTCGGGAGTCGCGAGAACAGAGTTCGGAGGCGTTGGAAGTTGATGTTCTCGGCTGCTGGTCGCGGCTGCTTATATAGCCTTGCTGAGTCGACTCAGATGCAGATCTGGGTCGACTCCAGCTTGCGTGGCAGATAAACCTTTATCGTCTTCGCCCGTTATCCTTCCTGAGTCGACTCCGATTGACTTCTGGGTCGACTCCAGTCGCGGTGGCATCAGCGGCGATAACTTTTGACCCTGAGTCGACTCAAAACCTTACCTGAGTCGACTCCAGGCTGAGTTGGCGGAAAGTCGACGCGCAGACTTCCGGATTCCAGCTGACTCGGCTGGAGTCGACTCCAGAACCCATCTGAGTCGACTCCAGACCCGAAAATTCAACTTTTTGTCCGGAGTTCGCATTCGTCTGACTTTTCCTTCCTGCAAAAGATGTTAGCTAAAATAATAACATGCAAAGGATTAAGTTGGTTCATCGAACCAACTACGAGTCTTAACTTCGGATCTCCAGTGAGACCCTGGGTTAGACCGACGCCTAATGTTCCTCTTGGGAACGCGTCCTCACCCACTCCCCTCGGGAGAATTTACCTGATTGCCAACTGAGTCCTCCTGACTCGTTGGACTTGTGCTCGGCTCTGTCTTTGCCCCCCAGGATTTGTGCTGCAACTGATCCTCCTGATCAGCCCAGTCTTCTGCTGCAACTTGGTCCTCCTGACCAAGCCCAGACTTCCAGCTGCAACTTGGTCCTCCTGACCAAGCCCAGACTTTACCTGGTGCACTTTGACTCTGCCAAGACTTCATGCCTAGCAGCACTAGGACTTAACCTGTCTCCTGTAAGCTCAGTTCAACTTGGTTAGCCAAACCACATACTTAACTTGATCCTAGTTCCATAATCAAAACTCTGGTTCGATCTGCTAGTGCTTCCTGCACTAACAATCTCCCCCTTTTTGATTATGGCAACTTAAGGTTTCAAGTTAAGTTTTAAATCACAACTTAAATCATAACTTATATCATGCATCACAAGTTATATAATAAACACAAGCATTACAAGTAACAAAAGTAACAAATGAAAATGCATGCACGTGTGTTACTCCCCCTGAATTCCTTACTCCCCCTGAATTCATTATTCTCCCCCTTATTCAAGGAATTTTAAAAATTTTCAATAAAATTTTAGCACATATAGCTAAAAATTTAACTTGAACCTTTTTATTTCTCTCCCCCTTTGACATAATCAAAAAAAAATATATAGTCTTTTGGGTAGAGTCCAAGCGTAACAAAAATTAGATAGACAAAAAAAATTTCCTTTTTGGGGCGAGTGTCTGACTTAGGTTCTAGCTAACTACTAGAAAGTAGTAGCTTGACCTAGTCAGCCAAGTTAAAGTGTATCATCCCAATTTAAGAATTTTGTCTTTTGTTTTGGGACACTTAACTTGATCAATTTGAGATTAAAGTCTAAGCTTTTGGTTCGATGCACTGACTTATAGCATCTTTTGGCTTAGACTAGAGGCCTATACATCTCACACCGTTCTAAGTTTTTGTCAATCACAAACAAGGTATCTAGTGTGCTTTGTGAGATGTCCACCTAGATCTATAGGTACATGCTTTCTAGGGGGTTTGCTTCTAGTCTAGGGCTAAAACATTTCTTTTCTTTATTTTTGAAAACAAGTTAAAAAAAATTTCAAAAATAAGTAAGGTTTTGAAAAAATATTTATAATAGATTTGAAAACCATGAGTTTTTGAAAACAAAAAAATTCTTTTTCCTATTCTACTAAACATAATCCTAGTTTTCTTCTAAGTACACTGAATTCTGATTCAGGTAGTGGTTTAGTAAAGATATCGGCTAAGTTGGATTTTGACTCGACGTAGTCGAGTACAATTTCTTCCTTAGCGACATGATCGCGTATGAAATGATGTTTAACTTCTATATGTTTGGTTCGTGAATGGTGTACAGGATTTTTAGTTAAGTTTATTGTACTGATGTTGTCAATTAGAACCTTTGTATTTTTATATTCTAAGTTGAAGTCTGTTAATGTGTGCATCATCCAAAGTAGTTGTGCAACACATTCACCTAGGGCAATGTATTCAGCTTCAGTTGTAGATAGAGCAACGCAATGTTGTTTTCTACTACACCAGCTAACTAGACATGGACCCAAGAACTGGCATCCACCGCTTGTACTTTTGCGGTCTAGTTTGCATCCGGCATAATCTGAGTCTGAATAACCAACTAAGTCGAAGTACTTAGTCAAAAAATTAAGTCCTTGCTTAGCGGAAAAGTAGAAAACCCCGCACTCGAACCGACACAAGGCGTACAAGACGTTAAACAAAGCAGGGGTCAACAAAATTTGATACAGTCGGCAGATAATGATGGTACCGCAAATAAGGCGGTAGGAATTGGGAGCAAGTTGGGAAAGGTTGAGATGATAATAGCGTGCCAACTCTAAAAAGAAGGAAGGGGGAACCTAAGACCATTAGTCATCTGGTCATAAAAAACAGTTATAATGCCGGCAAGGGAGCGACAAGGCCTCTGGTCCGACAACGGCACCGAAAGGGCATGATCACAGGGTATTTCAAACTGACTCCTGAATAGGTTAATGGCGTCCGAATCATAAACGCTACGACAGGTCTTGAACCAGGGAGATGAAGAAGACAAAGAAGTCATACCTGATGGAAACCAAGAAAAGGCAATTCAACCGGCGTATATAAGCCAGAAGGATAGAAAGTACCGATGGCAAGCCCGGAAGGATGACAAGACGGGAGTAAGAGAGTTGCCGTAGAAAACCCGCAGGTAGTGACACGAGCCCGCCGAAACAAGACGGCTGCCAACCCTTTTATATTAGGGTATCCCGGATACCCCAACCGTTGGCGAAATAGTCTAACAGACTCGTTCCCTGCGCGCCTATCCATAATGGACTTAGTCCTAGGGAGGAACCGGTTCTTATGCGTGGATGATAGGAAAAACGGCACGTCACAAAGCCCACGAAGGAGGGGTCTGTTCAGGAAGCTGACACAAGAATAAAGGCCAGCCTATACCGAGCACAGCATCCGCACAATCAGACGTGACCAACAGGGCTCGACAAGAACATTAGGAAGTGGAGCAAAACCCAGGAAGAGCTCGGCATGTACCTTGAAAACCAAAGCAAGCTTGAGCAAGAACCCAATACACATAGTAGGAAGCAAATCCAACTTGTTTAAAAGTTCGACGAGACACTACCATACGCCGAAGGCTCAGGGAAACCGACACCTTCCTTATCCTGCCAGAAGGTCAGAAGTCGACAAGGTTATCGAGGAATCTAAAGAAAATGCAACAAGATCGGAAGGAGCTCCGCTAGCACCCGAACAAACACAGGAGCTCAACGAAAACGCCAGGGCAAAAAACATATAAGCACAAACACGGTTGCACTCATCACCGACCAACATCAACATCCACAACCAAACATTATATCCAAAGATTCTAAAGATTAAGATAAAATAGAACAAGATATTAAATATAAGTCAAACATCCCATACCAAAGTTTCCAAAAAATAATATTACAAAGTCAGCCAAAAAAGATAATCTTTCAGTCTTGTTTTTCTGACTCCGGGAGCTCATCCCACACTTTATGGGGATCCAAAAAACTTAGGTCGGCACCCTTAGGTATCAGGCTCGACCGCACGAACTGTTTCCCTGCTCCGTCGAAGCCATACTTCAGCATCTTATTGGTACGAGCTCCCAATATCTCATAAAACTCTGGCGACTTCAAAAAGGCAGCCTTCCTCTCTTGCCAGCGCCGCTCCTCCTCCTCCTTCAACTTAGCCAGCTCCTCGCGGAGGTCAGACAATACCTTCTCATGGTCGGAAGATAATTGTGCCCGTAAATTCTTCTCTTCAGATACCTGAAGCTCTAGGGTTTGCCTCTGTTGGATGCTCTCTAAGAGCTCCTTGTGGAGCTCCTCCCGTTGGCTGCGTTGGGAGGTCAGGTCGGCCTCCAACTTACCTTGCCCCTCCTTCAGCCGACCTTGCCTCCTGCCGGGTCGAAGCTAGCTCCCCTTGCAGAAGTCTTCAAAGTCGCTTGAGAGGTCTGCAATTCTTGTTCTAGTTGTTGGAGACGGGAGGTCCTGAGCTCGGCATCCTTATGCAGTTTCGCCAGTTCTGCCGAGATCCTCTTAACTTCGGCATGAGCTCCCTCAGCCTCCAAGCGCGAAGTCTCCGCATGAGCCTTGACCCTAGCTAGCTCCGCCTCAAGGACGGGGGTCTTCAACTGGGTCTGGAGGTCGGACTACCTGAGCCTCAAGCTGACGGTTAGCAGATTCCAATGGAGGGACTCGACGCTCCAGTTCCTGATACTCCTTCAAGACCTAAGGATAAATACCATGGAACCGCCACGGTGTCAATAGTGATTTGCAAGAACAAGAAAAGAAATAGAATCATACCCTGGCAAGAGATCCGTTTATGCGCTGACACAACAAGTCGTTGGGCAGCTTGGGGAGCACCTCCGTTTCATAGCGCCTGTAATCCTCCACCGAAGTACAAGCCTTGTCGACTGGGCTTGAAGGGGTGGTCTGCGAGGAAGGCTCTGAACTCACTGGAGCACGAGGAGGACGCGCAGCCCGCGACTTCTTTGGCTTCATCTGCTTCACCTGGCCCACTAGGAGCTTCGGTATCCTCGGAGGAAGTAGCAACGAGACTTACCCTTATCATGACGTCGCTTGGTGCGGAGCTCGGGGGGGATAGACCTTAGAGGAGAGATCGCCAAGGGCTCTGACTCAGGAAGAGGGACCTGGTCCTCCACATGCTCGACCTCAGGTATTTCTATGATAACAGCTCCTGGTCCCCCCGGGGCTGCAGGAACCTGCCTTCCTTCCTCCCGAACCCTTTTCCTGGAACGGGTCTCTCTGACGGTCACAGAGGTAGGAAAAATCTGGCGCTGGTGCCCCTGGGGTCGGTTCAGTCACCGGGGAGGATCCAGCTCCACCACCGTATCTGAGGTCTCCCCCGTAAAAGGACCAAGGGAAGCATAAATGTAGACGGTCTCTTCAGCAGAAGCCGGGGGGGGTATCCCTTCTTCGACAGCAGCAACGGTCTCTATCCGGGGCTCGGCGTCGGCTGCAGAATCCCCCGGATCAGCAATAACCAAATCCCCCTCCACCGGGGTAGCTGCTGAAGA
Source organism: Curcuma longa (assembly GCF_044706935.1). Lineage (NCBI taxonomy): Eukaryota > Viridiplantae > Streptophyta > Magnoliopsida > Zingiberales > Zingiberaceae > Curcuma > Curcuma longa. Next base: position 2,252,598 of record NC_133869.1, read on the forward strand.
CCCAGCGGCATCCTCAGCCACCCACCAACTATCAGTAGTGGTGAGCTCCCATTTCATATTCTTCTTAACTGAAGCGCTCAACATGATTTCCCCTACCAAAAACAGAAAAGGAAGAATTAGTTAGTATTAAAAAAGAACTTTAAAGGACACCAAGGGAACTTACTCAAGGAAGCATCCATAGGGATGTCATTTGGACTCAGCCCAGCTTTATACAACAGGGCTTCATTGGCTATCAGGACCTTCACATCGAACTTAAGATCTAACAAGACTGCAGAAGTCGTAAGGAAGGTATGACTCAACCTATATTGGTCCAAACTTGGGGAAGGAAGTGGTTCCGGACGCCAGAAGGTCGGCCAGGTATAACGGTTGGGGGGGCTTAAGGAAGAAATACTTGTCCTTCCAACCCTTATGAGAGGTAGGGTAGTTGTCTAAGAAGTTGTGGCCAGGCCTAGCAGCTAGGTAAATCTCACCTCTCCCTCCCTTTTTGAGGTCAAAGAAGTAGTGGAAGGTGGTAGGATCCCTAGGAACTTGATAAACATCAAAGATGATGGAAGCACCACATACCAAGCTAAAGGAATTCGGGGCAAGTTGAGAAAGGGAGAACTGGAAGTAGGTGGCAAGGCTTTGCAGGAAGAAAGGCAAGGGAAAGCGTAGACCCCCTTCTATCTGTTCTCGGAAGAAGGTCACGTATCCCGGGGGAGGTTCGTGGGGTCTCTGAGCCCTAGTAGGAATCAAAATCTCGTGATCGGAGGGAATTCCATACTGGGCTCGGAGCAGGATCTCATCATCCCCACTAAACCGGGAAGGCTTACAATTCTCATACCATAGAACCTTGGCCGACATTAGGGCAGACACAAAAAGGCGCTAAGGGAAGAAAGACGATGGTGAAACCCTAAGGGACCGACGACTAATAGAACCAAGAGAACTCGCGGGGAAAACCCTAATCTAAAGAAGAGGCAAGGGCAGAGAAGACAACCAGAGGAGAACTAAGCCACAGGAATGGCAAGAGAAAGAAAGGCGACCGGGATTGAAAAGTTAGGGTTTCGAAAGAAACTTAAGAGGACAGGACGAAGAACACGAAGAACGTAAGGAACGCGGCCAAAACACTTAAGAGAGGGAGGGGAAACTTACGGAAAGCACGGGGCTCGCAAAGGAAGTTGGAGCAAAGGCGACAGAGGGCGCGAAAGCGAGAATTAGGGTTAGGAGAAGTGAACGGAGAAGACGAAGGAGAGAAGAGTTAAATCAAACGGTCAGCTGATCTCAACCGTTGAAGCACCGAAACTTTAGATCGACGAACAAGGATGATCAATAAATCAGGCGGAAACATACCGGAACAACCTCGACTAAGATAATGCAGGAGAAATAAGGGTGACCTAAGTTCAAACTCAAGTTCAGTCAGTCGAACTACGTCTCCTTCGACTAAACTAGGTCGGGAGGCTTGTGATCCGGCGAAGAAGATTCCTGATGACGTGGAAACAATAAAGCACGTGATATAGAGAAGGAGAAACCCAGGGGTAGACACGGGGCCACACCCCCTTAAAGGAGGAAAGCAGAGAAAACCAACCTCCCTAAGAGGAGAGCTCCAGTCCAGCACGGCATACTGCAAGACCTATTCAAAACATCCAGACCCCGAGATTGACTTCCTTAATCCCAGTACAAAGTTCGCAGTCCTTACCAAATCCCCTGGTAGACCCAAGATCCCAAATACATGACGAGCACTCTAAACCTCGGCCCCTCATCCCATTCCTAACAACCTCCTTCTGGTACCACACCACGACTAAGTTCGATCCTTTATAGAAAACTCCAGGGACCAACCTCATTAGTAGGTCAGCGTTAAGCCCAATACCACCCGAGCTCCTCTGGACCCATGACAAGTCGCATCATACCCCAATCCCCCAGGCAAGGCATCAGCAAGCCTACCCCGCACCATATGGATCTCAGGACAAACCTCCTTGGAGAGGTTACCACGGGCCACAACACTTAAATCAACGATGAATAAATCTCGTCCTCTCGTGACAAGCATAGAAGCACCTACCTCATGACAAGGTCTGGCATCACATGCCTACCTCATGGCAAGGTCCTGGCATCATATCATCGACATCATGCCTACCTCATGACAAGGTCCCGACATCACAAGCCTACCTCATGACAAGGTCCTGGCATCATATGCCTACCTCTTGACAAAGTCACGGCACCATAAGCCGACCTCATGACAAGGTTCTGGCATCACAAGCCTACCTCATGACCTGATCTTCGCGCCGCCTCCCTCAGATATGACTCCCGCAAGGAGCTCGGGACGTTCCTACGAAGACCCCTCAGCCGAGGTAAGGCTACCAGTACTTGTGCCTCCTAACCGCCCATACCAAATCAGTCATTCCCGACCTCAAGTTATGGAGTAGATATCAGCGGATCGCTACGCTAACCTTTTCACCAAAGATCAGCAACTTATCTGCGAAGTTAGATTAAGACCAAGCCCCCCTACTTGGTCTCGCATAATCCCAACCATCCAGAGAAGATAACTCACACTGTTAGATCATCAGATATAGGAATCTGTCACAAAGACGATCCGATGATCTCGCTCTCATCACCAATTACCAGCGCGGAGATCCGAAGCTATCGCTCCTTCCACCCCTATATAAACCCCGCAGGTATGATAACGAGGCATCTTGAATTCTCTCTTTCACACTTCATTTCTCGTTTCCTAACTTGAGCGTCGGAGTGGCCACGGGATTCCCTGGCACTCCGCTAATCCGTGGGTTCAGTGGTTGTCTCTGCAGGCCTTTCTTGTCGACGTGGAACTGCAGGTTGATGCGGCATCCTATTGTCTGGTGGTGTGACTATCGTCAACAAGGAGCCGGAACAATATATAAGTCTTATTTCTGTTCTCGATATTTTTCAATTAGTTGTGTGAGAAGATATATAGCTTCTATTGTCGACCTTCCAAGTATAAATCAAAATTGATTTCAGTCACCATGATTTTCTTCCTTAATTTTTTTTATTACTCCTTCTCAAAGTTTCATGATACAACTTAAATAACTTTGTAAGTCATTTAATATCTTTTTCCCCTAGACACTTCCATACCTCTATCGAAATATCAACTGGTCTAACTGCTTTTCCATTTTGAATTCAATTTAAAGCTTATTCTACTTCTGAAGTTTGAATTCTACGGTAAAAATTTAAATTTTATACTCATTTAACCTACTTGAATTACCTAAGTTAAATTGATCATCTAAAGTTTCTAGGGCTGAGCAAACGGGCGGGTCGGGCGGGTTCGTGCGATTTTCCCACCCGACCCACCATTGGCGGGTTAATAAAATTTAAACCCAACTCGATTTTTTTTTGCATCAAATTCGGCGGGTGGCGGGTGGCGGGTGGCGGGTGCCGGCGGGCGGGCGGATTGGCGGGTTATCGAATGTAAAAAAATGAATTTACGGATGATAATTGATATAATAAGCGTCTACAAAAGAGTCTAAAATACAATCCAAAGTTTTATAACTAATCAACAATGTTCATACCAAAATAGGAAGCATCTCATGGCCACACAAAAAAATAAGGATAATTCATAATTTAACACCAAAGTCCAAGTCCAGGTAATTAGGAATTATCCAAGTTGGAGCAAAAAAATCCAAAATGCAGCACTCTTTGGCCTACAAGTAGATAAATCAAAGTTTGTTATATAATAGATTAATAGGACATAAGATTTAATTTGAATGACACCACTTACAAGTAGGAAAGTATGAGACTTTTAATCATCAAGACAATGCTTGTCATTTTCTTTCAATGCACCCTAAACCCTATACATATATTTTATTATTTGTATATAAATAGGCGGGCGGGTCGAGTTTAGTCGGATTTTAAAATTAAAACCCGAAACCCGCTCGTGTACAAGCGGGTTTGTCAATTTTCTATCCATTTTTATTTTTAATTTTTTTTAAACCTGCGGGTTGGCGGGTTCCGGATGCGGGTGGCGGGCGGGTTTAGCGGACCGGGCGGCTACTGCTCACCCCTAAAAGTTTTATTAAAAAATTAATGAAAATATCTCTTCCATCACTCTTATTTTCTTATCATTTACTAGTACTCTATTGCATTCATCTTTAATACATCTTATTTGAATAAGATATCTTGTATTCCTCTCTCGATTCAACTATTCTATAAATGTCTCTTTCCTCTTATTTTGTATCCAATTTTTGATATAAGTGTTCAATAGTTTCATTCATTGCTTTTTGACCTCTTTCTTAGATACTGTATATTTTTTTATGTTTTTCTCGTTCTTATAAGTATATAATACCTTATAGATTATTCATTTTTTTTAACTTTCTCGTGTACTTTCTCATTCCACCACTAAAATTCTCTACTTATAGATTATTCATTTTTTCTTTACTTTTTTATAAATATCTCTTCCATCACTCTTTTATTTTTTTATCATTTACTAGTACTCTATTGCATTCATCTTTAATACATCTTATTTGAATAAGATATTTTGTATTCCTCTCTCGCTTCAACTATTCTATATATGTCTCTTTTCTCATATTTTGTATCCAATTTTCGATATAAGTGTTCAATAGTTTTCATTCACTGTTTTTTGGCCTCTTTCTTGGATACTGTATTTTTTTTTATGTTTTTCTCGTTCTTATAATTATATAATACCTTATAGATTATTCATTTTTTCTTTACTTTCTCATGTACTTTCTCATTCCAACATTAAGATTCTTTACTTGGTGATGCATATCCCTTTGACTCATCGAGTAAACTCTTGATTATTATTTTTAACTTTGATATCATCTTATCCTATGTCATATTCGAGTCGTACATTTTTTCTAATACTTATACATCTATCCTCTCCTTAAATATGTTTTGCTTCACATCCTTAAACTTCCACCACTTAATTCTAAAATTTATGCATATTTTTCTTCTATTGATACTATACTTAAGGCGTCCAACACTAATGACCTATGTTGGATAGTTAAATTTTCTCTAGAATGACCTTATATCTTTACACATCTTTCTATCCTTTTTCCTAACCATAAGAAAATCAATTTATGATTTATTATTCCCACTTTTAAACGTGACCAAGTTTTCTCTTTTTTTTATATATAAAAAATATATTAGCTAGTATAAGATCATATACTATTGTAAAATCCAATATAATTTTTTCTTCATTTTTTTATTTTAAACTCATAACCCATATGCGCCCTATTATATTCTTCATTTTTCACTTCTACATGCTCATTTAGATCTCCTAATAAAATCATTTCAATTAGCGGAATATTTTGTAATAGTTTATCGTCCCAAAATCTAGATTTGGTGTGTTCATCTAACCATACTTGAGGTGCATATATTTTAATTATATTAATAATTTCTTTTATTATCACTATCTTGAGAGCTATAATCTTATCCCCTTTCTAACTACTCCTACTTCTTCCTTTAGCGAATTATCGACAATAATACCTACTCCATTTCTTATTGTACTCCTTCCTATGTACCATAACTTAAAATAGGAATTCTCTATCATTTTTATCTTCTCTCTTACCCATTTTGTCTCTTATATACAAAATATTAATTCTTTTCCTAATAATTGTATCTACTACATTTATTGCTTTATCAGTGAGTGTTTCTAGACTCCATGTTCTAAATCTTAAACAATTAGATTTCTTATAATATTTGTTCTTACCCAATATAGGGTGTGAGAATCTTGCATATTTAACACTACATCCGAGTGTTCATGGAGATGCAATGGTTCTTGTCAAAACATTACAGTCAGACCCTACAACATGTTCCATAAGAAAAGCATCCTAGCATTAACATAATAATTTGATGTTATGCAATTCAATGCCAACATGAGAAAATATTGTTTCCATGTACAACTATTTTAATGATTGCAAATCCCATGCATATACTTGACTAATCTAACCTCAATTAAAAATGAACCACACCCTTTTTTATCTCTAAGTAAATAGGAAACAACACCATTCTTTATTTCTAAAGTTGGGTGCCTTAACAATCCAAAGATCATTTTACAAGTGATGGTCCATTAAGTTGGTTGCCTAGGATAAAATCCTTCACCATACATGCACAATTGGTTTATGGTCCAATGATTTGTAAGATGATCAATTCAATGCCAACATGAGAAAAATGTTGTTTCCACGTGCAGCATTTTCATGCTTGAAACTTGTATTTACTTTCCCGATGCAACCCAAATTAAAAATGGGAACCACACCCTTCGTTATCTCTCAAGACAGGTTGCCCTAACCACCCTAGGTTTGAAAGGAAATCATTTTGCACTTGATTTAGTGACAATCGATAAAGTTGGTTGATTAGGACAAAATCCCATGTCATACACAGTCACTTGGTTTATGGACAAATGATTTGTTCAAGTTGCATAGATATATCAACACTGACAATGACAACAATTGACTGATATCACATGATCACTCTTTTTAACTTAAAACAAATGAACCTGAATCATATATAGTATATGCTATGGGACAGTATGACTCGGTTGGAACGGACTCGGAAAGTCAAGGTTTGGTCCGAGTAGATAACACGTCAGTCAGAAGGTTGACTTGGCCTCGTGTCTCGACTTGGCGACTTAAGCCCGGCTCGGGAAGGACGATCAGCCTCTCCTGCGATCCGAGTCCACACCCGAGGACGAGCTCTGACTCAGATATTCAATCTCAAGCCCCCAGCTTGGCATCTCCCAGCTCGGCCATCTCTCAGCTTGGCCCTCTCTCAACTCGGCCCCCTGTCAACTCGGCCTCTCCCAGCTCGACCATCTCTTAGCTCGGCCTCTCCCAGCTCGGCCACTCTCAGCTCAGTCCTCTCCCAGCTCGACTCAACTTCTCTCAGCTCAGCCTCTCCCAGTTCGATACTTCACTCAAACTCGAGCGTCCGAGCTCTGCTCAGAAGGCCCACCTTTCCGCTGACCAATCTCCTTCCTCAATGCCCTGCCTAACACTAGACCGATTCCTGTCTTTATCAGTCAATCAAATCACCGCTAACAAATTATGAGTAATCATGTAACATGATAACCTGCCCCCTGTTATCACAGTATGGTACTGAATGATGCGACTTCATGTTATTATAACAATGATGAGATATTTTCCACACCCTGATGAGACATATCTTCTGACAAAATCTCGATGCGCGGATATTCTCCTTAATTAACGACAAGATAGGCCTGTATGACCCTCTCACTCTCGTCTATATAATCTCCTTCCTATGCAAACACAGGTACACATACAGATGCATGCACACTCTCTTCATCACGCTCCTTCAATTAAACTCTTTTTCTTCCGGTGACTGACTTGAGCGTCAGAGTGATCGAGTCAGGGCACTGTGTTGGTGCTTGCAGGATTCCGGAGCTCATCGTCTCCTTCCCCCTCACGAAGTCAACTTTGGTACTGAGGGACCGGTGACGCGTCCATAGAGCAATCTCAACAGGAATATATTTTGGCACCATCTATGGGAACTTCTTCCTCTTGGTTTGAGATATGTCCATGGATTACCCCACCCAACTAGCCCTCATCACCATGACGCAAGAGGAGTTTAACCGCCTCATAGCTGTGGTTGTCCAAGCGGCCTTGCAAAACCAACCTGTCGCTGGAGGGGCCCACGGAGCTTCTATTGGCGGTGACCGTCACGCCCTCAAGGATACCGACGAGATCCGCTGAAGTCCCTTAAGTTCCCATTCGAAGGCCACAACCGCCAACAGAAGCTCCGTGGGCCCCTCCAGTAAGGCTCATACAAGAAGCAGATTATTACGGGGCATCCATGGTGTCCGCCGTAGAAGAACCCCTCTCAGGGACCCGACCAGAGATAAAGGACCTTGGCTAGGGGACGGGAGCGAGTTCAACACTCACCTTTCACCAGGCGAATACTAAAAAAAGAGTTACCTGGTCACTTTCGGACTCTGCAGCTCACTGATTATACCGAAGCCACAAATCCAGAAGACCATATAGAACGGTTCGAGAACGCCGCCCTATTGTATCAGTATACGAACGGCATCAAATGTCGTGTCTTTCTAACAACCCTCGCGGATCGGCTCAGCATTGGTTCGACAAACTACCCCCTCCTCTCTTCGCTCCTTCGCCAACTTCAAGGACTCCTTTCTACGACACTTTATGGCCTTATCGGGTTTGAGCGTCAATGCTTCTACTAAACAATTCCTAGGAGCCCGACTAACTCCTTATTCTCCCATGTATATCCTGTTGTAAGTTCTTTATGATTAATAAACATGCTCTTTATAGCTGTTTGTAGGCCCCTTCCGTTCCCGAGTCCTCTCAATATCCCTTAGTCTCAGACCAGTAGCATCCCAAAGACTATTCTCCTGGTCTCAGACCAATAACGTCCTTCAGCAATTGTCCTTCTCAGGGTTCAACCTCTCCCGACTCGGACATAGTCGAAGATCGAGCTCAATATCCGCTTGATCTCGGACCAGTGGCGTCCCGAAGACTATTCTCCTGATCTCGGACCAGCAGCGTCCTTCAATAATTGCCCTTCTTAGGGTTTAACCTCTCCCGACTAGGACATAGTCGTGAATCGAGCTTTGTATTGCTTGGCGGTCCCCCTTCAGTTTTTTATTAAAAAAACATTTCCATATCCATGGAAGAGGTCATCAAGGAGGATTTGGTTTAATTTTGTGAACCAACTTTATATTAAAGAGAAATAAAACCAAACCAAGGACCAGCAACTTAATCTCATCTAATGGTTCTAATATAATCTTCTTAAATATAACTTGATCTCTTCGATCCAATGGTCACAAATAATTCACTTGGGCGTGGGCTATAGAGAGAGGCGTTTGGTTCACCTTGTGAACCGGTTCTTGCTTCCAAAGAGAATTAAAATCGAACCGAAGAGATCTCGTCCATCGGACGGATCTCATCCAACGGTTCTAATTTAATCTCTTTTAATCCTCTTTATTCATTTTGATCCATTGGATGCAACTTGATCTAATCCCAAGGATACAAGTTGATCTCATCCACTAACTCATCCTACGGTTGAGAACCAATCTCATCCATCGGTAGAGATTAAATCTCATCCGACGGCTGAGAACTAATCTCATCCGTTTGATTGCATCTTTTAGAGATTTTTTCAGGCTACAGCAGGGACCTCGAGGAGGTATTGGATCTGGCCTTCTGATGGATTTTGGATCCCGTATTCTACCTCGAATACACACCTACATCCATCAATAACGATTCATTCCACTAGAGGATCATTATTGCACTACCAATCCAATCCCCAAATTACGTTATGGGTTCCTTCTTATTATTTTATGCATTGCTCCCCGTGTTTAAGATATCGTATGTCCGTCAATTATCTGAGTTCACTGACAACTCAATAATCGACATTTAAGACCTTGAATAGTACCACTCAACCTTATTGTCAGTCGGACCGAGTCCACTTGCAAGATTTGACTTGACAATCCTTATGAGCTCTCCAAGGGGACATCATCCCTACTGGGACACGGATTCCTTCTATAATTAACGACACACCATATAGATAGTACCATCACCCAACTTAGAATATTTGATCTGACGGAAAGATCTCATCTTTTGGTAAATCAAAGTGATAGTTACTAAATATACGTTTATTATATCGGGATTAAGAGTGCATAAGTATAATAACAGAAGTCTTGTTCAATTTATGAGTCAGGACCATGGTCCTACTCAATACACACAAAGTGCACTAGTGTAATTCTACAGTCAAGATAGACAGTTACTGAATTACACTACAACCGTTCCCGATGGTTTGTCCAAAGTCATCTTGGTTGTGAGCCTTAATTTATAATTTACAAGGAGCTGATAATCATGATCTTCTGTGTCTCACAGACACCATGTTATCTACAATGTAAATTAAGGGGACATGTTACAAGTCTAATCTATTGCAACCATTTGACCAAAATATGATTCCTTTATTTCATGAAATGTTTATATGCAAAAGAGCTAGTCTTTTCAGTATACTCCAATACGACGTCCTTCAGCAATTGCCCTTCTTATCATCTCTCCCGACTCGGACATAGTCGTGGATCTCTATATCCCCTGGTCTCGGACTAGTGGCGTCCCAAAAACTATTCCCCTTGTCTTGGACCAGACTCCCCTGGTCTCGGACCAACGGCGCCCTTCAGTAATTGAAGTACCTCTTCTAACTCGGACTGATCTCCCCTGGTCTTGTACTAGTGGCGTCCCGAAGTAAAGCGTTGTCGGGCCTCACCCTTCTCTCAAGTTGAATACTCTAGACTCGAGTTGCCTGGTCGCCAGCCACTCTAGTAATTTAAGGGTTTTTCTCTCGACTTGATTATCCCGTTAGGTCTTATCAGTTCTCATTAAGACTAAGTTCCTAAGAATAGAGACGAGTTAGCAAAATGATATTTCATTCCAAAGTTGAACATTATATTAGTTGATACCTTACAATCTCTCAGTCCCCTCTCCTCTCGGACTCGGGCAACTCTACCCAAATCTTCCCTATGTCTACTTCCCTATGTCTAAAAAGTCCAGCGAAGTTCCTAAATATAGTTGTCAAGTTAGGTTAGGCCCGCCGAGTTGGCCCGCCCCGCCAAGTAATTGAGGCGGATTGGGTTGGAATTTTATCAACCCATTTTAAGATGGGTTGAGATGGGTTAGCCCGCCTAGGCCCGCGACCCACGTGGGTTGGCTCGCGGTGGGCTTTGGGTTGGCCCGCGAATTGAGAAAATTTATTTATTTATTTTAAAATTTAAAATTAAAGTAGAAAAACTTAATGAATTAGTGAATTTGATCCATTTAAATTATAATTCAAGCTTAAAAATTATAATTCAAACTTAAAACTTTCAACTTAATCAATTTAAATTATAATATAAACTTAAAATTTTTAATATTTTTAATATTTTTTTATTTTTTAATAGATCCGTGGGTTGGCCCACCTAACCCGCGGCCCGCCTTGAGTTGAGTTGGGTTGAAGATTTCTCAACCCGCCAAATTGGTGGGTTGGCCCGCCCCACCTCGCCATATGATGGATCCGCCATGGGCTGGCCCGCCCCGTCATGGGTTGACCCGTTTGACAGCTCTATTCCTGAAGGGAATAGCCCGACCTGGTGAACTTGCTTCAGAGCACCTTCGAAGCTGTGCTGAAGCATTTTTGTCGTCTTCGCATGAAAATTGTCCAAATACTCCTCAGAACACAGCCACTGTGCTTGACACTCAGACCAGCGGAGCTCTTCCTCAACCTTGTAGGTGGTTGCTTTTTCCTGGCTCTTCTTCATGGCTCTTCTTCAGCTCAGCTCAAGCCCCTTCCAGCGCGGACTCCAACACTCGTTGTCCTTTGATGGCATCAGCTGTCTGCTTCTGAAGTATTTTGGTATCCTCGATGACCTAGTGAAGCTGTGCGTCACGATCAGCCAGTTGATCTCGGGTCTAGTCCAGTGAGCCTCATGCTAATCGGTCAAGGCGACCAGTTTGGTCACCTCTTGTTACAAAGGCTCCACTACCATCTGTAGCAAATCCCTCTCATGGGCTCGCGACGATCCCTTGGTGGAGTCAGCTGGCACAATAGTGGGCTCTGAGGGAGGCTCCCTAGCTAGCGGGTTGTCAGGGGCGATGGCCCTTCCTGAAGTTGGGCTGGACTGCTCATTCAGTCCCGGGGCAAGGGGCTCGGATTCAGCTAAGGGGGAAGAGTCCTCTCCGAGGAAGCCCCATGGCTCAATGCGGGGGCCTCGGCAACTCTAGCTTTCTTTTTCGCCTTTTCGGCTCGAGAGATAAAGGTAGATACAATTGAGGTATACCAAGGTGAGGAGGAAGCTACGGGGTCCATTTGTACCGCTACGGAGGGGGTGCGTGACAGTATTTCAGACCTAGTTGGAACTCAAGCCGATCAATTGGTCTAATCAGTCGACCTATCACCTCTTTTGACTAGACTTAAGGGGAGACTCATGTTATGGGACAGTATGACTCAGTCGGAACGAGCCCGGAAAGTTAAGGTCTGATCCGAGTAGATAACACGTCAGTCAGAAGGTTGACTTGGCCTCGTGTCTCGACTCAGCGACTTAAGCCCGACTCGAGAAGGACGATCAACCTCTCCTATGATTCGAGTCCACACCCGAGGACGAGCTCTGACTCAGGTATTCGATCCCAAGCCCCCAGCTCGGCATCTCCCAACTCGATCATATCTCAGCTCGGCCTCTTCCAGCTCAGCCATCTCTCATCTTGGCCTCTCTCAGTTCGACCCTCTCCCAGCTCGGCCTTCTCCCGGCTCGGCCCTCTCTCAGCTCGGCCTCTCCCAGCTCTGTCATCTCCCAGCTCGGCCCTCTCTCAGCTCGGCCCTCTCCCAGCTCAGCTCAGCCTCTCCCAATTCGGTACTTCACTCAAACTCGAGCGTCCAAACTCTGCTCAGAAGGCCAACCTCTCTGTCAACCAATCTCCTTCCTCAGTGTCCTGCCTAACACTAGGTCGATCCCTATCTTTGTCAGTCAGTCAAATCACCGCCAAGTTATAAGTAATTATGTGACATGATAACCTGTCCCCTGTTATCACAATATGGTGCTGAATGATACGACTTCATGCTATTATGATAATGATGAGATAGTTTTCACATCCTGATGGAACATATCTTCTGACAAAATCTCGACGCGGAAATATTCTCCTTAATTAACGACAAGACAGGCCTGTATGACCTCTCACTCTCGTCTATATAATCTCCTTCCTATGCAGACAGGTACACATACAGACGCATGCACAGTCTTTTCATCACACTCCTTCAATTAAACTCTTATTCTTCCGGTGACTAACTTGAGCGTTGGAGTGGTCGAGCTAGGGCACCCCGGCCTTCCCTCTCATTGAGTTGGTGCTTGCAGGATTCCGGAGCTCATCGTCTGCTTCCCCCTCACGAAGTCAACTTCGGTGCTGAGTGGCCGATGACGTGTCCATAGAGTGATCTCAATAGGAATAGTATATTTCTTTATGTTTAAATTGTAGTACTTTTTTCTATCATTGCTTACTAAATAGTACAAGATTACAATATAAGGGAAAAACTAGCTTTGTGGAGTAAGATGTTTCATGAGAGTAGTATTTAGTGTCCTTGATATGAGGTTCCATGATCTTTGGTCTCCTCTTAGCCAAAAATAATATGTACAGTGCATTGATTCAAAGAACAGGGGAGAGTCACTCATATTATAGATTAGAAGAGAAAAATATGGCGTTCAGTTAAAAATTACAAGACTGAACAACATAATAATCCAATCTAAATAATACTAAATCTTCAGCATAAATGAGAGAAATTATTAGGATTGGAATAAAGGAGTTGCTAGAAATTCCAAGCTCAGATTAAAGAATGAAAATTTTACCAAATTAAATAATACTAAAATTATGGAAAAAATTGTATAATGACAAAATAGTTATAGAATTTAACAGAGAACTTCCATAATAAAAAAAAAACTCACAAAATGACAATGTTAATTTTAGATAAAAGGTTGAAGGACATTTTTACAACAAAGAAAAATACTAAAAACATGTCAAAAAAGAGAAAACATTATAATTTAAATATATTGCTAAGTAAGAAGGGGCCTAAGTATGTCATCCTACTTCACTCAATGTTTTTCTCTTAATCTCATCCTATAGATCAAATGCAACTGATACAATTAATATTGAGGATTTGAATATGTATGTTCCAAGTATCAATATCAATTGTGTAAACTTATTTTCATGCAACAAAATGCAGAATAACAGGATTTTTTTGACATATTATTTTACGGCATGTTTCATATCATAAGAAGAAAATAGTGTGACAAAAAAAATTCAATTGTACTTTTATTTTGTTTCCTTTAACAGAAAAGGTTGAGAGAAGGAAAAACTGCAGTTTACACTATATTGCTTGCATCCGGCTTGGCTAGAATCCTAATTTTCACATTGAATGGAATGCAAAACTGAGCTTAAAAAAAGAACCTTTTGATTTATGTTTCTTCTTTTTCTCTACCTTATTTAATTTTTTTCCACCCTTGTTCCTTCCATCAAAAGAGCTTTGATGCAACAATAAAATTGTTATCGTATGACTCTGTGGTCATGAGTTTGAATCACAGAAACAGTCTCTTGCAATGCAAAGTAAAACTGCTACAATAGACCTAACGTGATCCGACCCTTCTCCGGGACCCCACATTGGCAAAAACTTCGTGCGTCAGACCGCCCCTTGTTCCTTCAATCAAAGTGGAAATATTTCTTCTATGATTTTTTTATTAGTCTTTTTTCTTTTCCTAGTAGTTTCCTAATTTTACAGGACAAGGCCTTAGTTTTCAAGACATTTGAAAGTAACAGTCATAAATCTAAGCTTAAGTACCTCATACAATGCATTGCACACTTTACCAAAATCAATTCTCCAACACAAGTTTTCCAATATAACAGCTACTTTTTCCAAAGTATTTCATCAATTTAATGAACATTAGTTGAATTGGAATATTTTAGGGGAATTGCCTAAAATTAAAATTAAAGTTCATCTACCCCTTTGAACTTGGGGATGTTGGTATTTCAATACTCCTGTCGATTCTAAGATCATCCTCGCATGAACTATTAGGTTAGTTAATAGGAAATTCATCTTTATTGATTAATTAAGATGAATAATACACATCATTATACATGACATGTTTATATATATGGATCTAAAATTATATGTTTTTTTGATGAAATTTTGTATAGCTTAAGCTGATTAATTCTGCATGTTTTGTAAATTTAAGCTTTGCATATACAGGTTCATACTACTATCGTCATTCATCAACTAGTTGGACAGCATAGCTCATGCACAATCACAAATGTGTTCAAATTCTAAACAACTCTCCTTCAAAAGGGCACATCTCACTTGGTTTCATCTTAGGCATGCAACTTACAAAGTACTTTCAATAAAGAAGCATATTTGAATATATTAAGAAGATGTAATGGTAAATATGTGGAATCAATCAGTGGGGTTAACGAGTTGCAAGAGAAGCAACAAGTCAAATAGAAATCCACAATAAGCTCATAATCCCAACACTAACGTAATTCTAAAACAGCAACATGTTCTGAATGAAATTGATTGCATTTTTATGTCCCTTATTTCTTCCATTATTGGCACACATAAATAAGAAAAATGTTACAATTTCACAGAGACAAAAATGACTAGGGAAACCCAGCCACAACAAGATTAAGGAATTCATTTTATAGATATAAAACTAAAAATGAGATACTAATAATAACTGCTTATTTAGAATCAAATTTATTGAAAAAGAATCCCAATTCTGTACTAAAATATGATTTTCTAACAGAATTCTAATTCTTATGTTTGCAATTAAATGAGAAAATAAAAGGAATTGATCAGATTGGTAGAATATAGGTATATTTTGTATATAATAGAACGTTCTTTAGCCTTATGAAATTATGAGAATTTTGGTGCACAAATATGACCATCTTTTCACTGATTTTTCAAATCCCAAAGTTTCAATACAAAAAAAAAATCTAATTTTCATTTTTTGTCCATCAGTTCCAAAAGTATTATGATTCCAAAGAAGCTAAAATGGTTCAGAGAGAACGTAAAAATGAGTCAGAATCATCCTAATTAACTTTATGTAGTTATATCACTAGGATACCAAAACTAAAAGTACAGAACAAATTAACTCAAAATAAAAATTGCTTACTTTCTACAGAACTGAATCGGATGCAGAACAACTCCTCTTTCAATTCCCCATCAGCAAAATCAGATGCATGCCACACGCACGATTTATCACTCCCCGCATGCTCCTGAATCTTAATGGTCGGAACAACTGGCACAGCATTTTTTTTTGTAAATAATATTGAGAACCGATATGTAAGCACATATAATCAAAGTTGAGAAAAGAACAAGTGCTTCACCAAGATGGTTGGCGCAAATCTTGAGGGTCTTCGACTGTCGCATCACCAAACGCACCTTTCCAGTTTCCCTGTGTTTTAAAAGCTTCACGCTTCCCGTACCCCGCTCCTTCCACTGGTTGCCTTCCTTATCGAACCGGTAAAGCTTCGCCTTTCTGATGAGGAAAGCACCGAAAGGCATGAGAAAATCAGGCAACGTGACGAACAAATTAGATTTAGAAGGACGAAAATCAGACAACATGACGAATAATTCTTACAGGTCAAGGAGGGTGTCCTCTTCCTCCTCGCCGGTGGTGACGGCCACCTCGGCAAGGGTGACAATGGGAGTGATCTGGGCGCCAGTGTCCTCATCCTCGCCGGCAGCGGCCGCCACCTCCTCGCGGTCGGGTAAGTTGCTCGGCATCGAATTCAGACGAGCGAGAGTAGAAGAACAGCGTCACAAGCTTGCATTAGGGTTTAGATTTTATACAGAAAAAGATTTACTTTTTTTGGAAAACAAAGTGGCGTCTTATGCGAGACTATATCAACTGTCCGATCATCCAAAAAAGAAGGGTAAGCCGTTTGATCAAGGAGTAGCCTACCCGTAAATGATTTGGACGGACGTGATGGATGCCATACATAAATGGACGCAGATCCAGAGAGCCCATAAAGTGCTGTCATGAGAGCACGAGGAAACAATGACCGTTGCTTCGTATGTGCCACGCACGTGAGCCAATCATCGTGAATGCCAATTGGAAGGAAATAAAGAGGTTTGAGACATAATTAAATTGGTTAGGATAAAATAAAATTATATAAAAAAATAAAAATTTTAATTTTAATAAAGTTATGATAATATTTTTTTATTATGATTAATTGTAACTTCTTGATTTATCTTCTCATATATAATTATAAGATCAATCATGTAAAACTATTAAAATAACAAATCTTATCTTTTTACATAAAAGGAAACAGAAAAAGAAAAAAATATAATTAATTTAGTAGGGAAAAGTTTAAAACATAATAAATAATAAAAAGGGGTCGATTACCCTAAAAAACCTATAAAATTAACGATTGCCCGGAAAGATCCTTATTTGATATCATGTTAACATATTTTAGAAAAGAGATTGTGTGATAGATCTATTTTGATAAAACTTTGAAGCTTACTTTGTGTTAACCAATGCAAGAAGCCAATGAGCCTCTCCTCAAGTTCATTACTAGATTCACGGGTGCAGGCATTCTTGGAGTAATATTTGATAATCTCCTCTCTTCTTCTCCTGACAACATTTGAATTTGACCTCTAACCTTAAAGAAACTATATAAAATTTGTTGATAATGGAAGTAGATGCATCTAAGGAGGTAGACGAAGCAACCGAGTCAAACTTTATATTCTTCAAATTTATTTAAGAAAGAAATTGATTACTTCATAATAATCTTGAATTAGGGGGGGATAATGGGGCGGTTGGGTTAAGCCTATATAAAAGAGAATTATATTGGATATTTAGTGTTGGGATCTTTCCGATGTAATCTATGTATTTATACGTTTTATAAACATATACAACAAAAATAGAATAATAATTAATAAGAAATTATCATAACACACGCATATAAATACAAGAAATAACCGTGTATAAGGTATGACTAGAAATTAAAATTTTACTGAATAATAAATTATTCAATGCGTTGCTTATTGATGGTGTCGAGCGAAGTTGGCATCAATCGATCGGTCCTTATTGAAGTTTCGCCTCTATTACTGATCCATGTCAAGCTTTCGTCTGAACGGCTTCCGAAGTCACGAGTCATGTCATCATCTTCGGTACTAGCCGATGATCGATAACAATCGATTTGAGAGAAAATCTAATTCTGAAAACACGCAACAACGTTTTGTCGTGATCGTTTTTTGAAGTTTCTAACTATGACTAACAATCATATTTATGGTGTAGTTTTTGGTGGTCAACCTTTGACTGTCGATATAGGACAAATGGTCGAAACCTTTTCGATTTTGATGGAACAATCTCCGAAAATTTCAAAGTTTCTGTAGAGATAGTTGATGGTCGTCCAACGATTAGAGGTGATTGACAATGATTGGATAGCTCTTCACAAGAGTTATTAACAATGTTTTTTCTTCGACAATGGTTGCCCTCGATGAACACTTCACCGGCCGACGACGACCCTTCACAAGTGTATCTGGCACGACCGTGCTTATGAGGCACGGCCATGTGCAATTGTCTTGCTGGACGGAGGCACGCCCCTGCTTCATAGACACGCCCTGCCTTGCTCCTGGCACGCCCCTACCTGGACTTCTTCTAGAAGGTGGGTATATTAGTGTGATTTAGCATATCCTAGAGTTGGAATCAGTTAAAATGCTCTGAATTAAAGTTGTAGATCTTGAAGTTCTCTTCAATTTGGTATATGACACGTATTGTAGTTCCATCGGAGCTAAAAGTTATGGCCATTTTACTTTTAGTCTACAGAGTAGTCCAACTGAGACACGGCCGTGTTTTCAACCTTGGAATGATGAGGCACGGCTGTGCCTGGGAGGCACGACCGTGGCAAGTTGAGGCACGGCCTCGGGGAGGTCAAATACGACCTCGGGAGCCTCTAAAACACTTCAAATGACTTCCAAACTCATCAAAATGTGCTTCAATCTCCATTCCTTGCTCCACCATCAATAATGCATCGTTTTGGCTCTAAATCACATCCTGTCATTCAAAATATACGAAGAACAGATCTCCAAGCAAAAGAGTAGAAATATGCAATTATAAAAGAATAAGGTGAGACAAAGTGTAGCATATGTAATGAATTACAAGTAGATGAGCGTTAAAATAAGGCTAAAAATCATATATGACTTACGCTCATCATCTATGCAGATGCATAAGAGATCTGATTCATGCGATCTCTCTCCTCCTTAGAAGAGGGACATTGAGTCTTCGAAATATTCACACCATGTGACATCGACAGAAATCCTTTCTTGAAATTCTACAAGGCAAAATGATGTAATACCTTGTCAATGTATGTACTCTGACTTAGTCTACAGAGTAGTCCAGCTGAGACACGGCCGTGTTTTCAACCTTGGAATGATGAGGCACGGCTGTGCCTGGGAGGCACGGCCGTGGCAAGTTGAGGCACGGCCTGGGGAGGTCAAATACGACCTCGGGAGCCTCTAAAACACTTCAAATGACTTCCGTCAAGGCTCTGGTAAGGGCGGGCGTTACACAGAGATCCATGCGTATACATAAAGAAAGTGTTTCTTTTAACTACACCTTAGTCAAGAAGTTACCCTTGTAGAGTAGCCCTTCGTAATCCCGATAGCAACTCTTTGATGACGGATCTCAACACGATCAAAATGGCCACGCGTCTACAGTATCCACACGAACACTATCTTTGAGAAGGAGATAAAATCTTTGGTGCTAACAACCACACTAAGGCTCTCCTCTAAAGACTAGTTTTGTTTGGCCAAAAGACAATGGAACAAGGATACACGACAACGAAAAAATCTCTCCTCTATCACATTGAGAAGAGCTTAAATCCTATTTGCATGCATTAATCCACTTACATGCAACGTTGAGAAAACTTCTCAACCTCCAATTGCATGCAACGTTGAGAAAACTTCTCAACTTCTAATTGCATGCATTACTCCATTTCATGCAATAACCCCTTTTGCATGCAACGTTGAGGTTTTCATGCATCAAATCTCATTTCATGCATTAATCCCTTTGCATGCAATATAGAGGTTTCATGCATTAAATCTCATTTCATGCATTAATCCCTTTGCATGCATTTGCCTTCTTAGATTGGTTTCATTTGAGTCTAACTCAAATTAAACCAATTTGAGTACAACTTAAGTTTAGCCAAGTAATGGGTCTAACTTATTTTAGTCCATTCAATCAACTAATGATTCATTTAATCAAACTAAGATGATCCTGTCTCCAAAATAATGTATTCTTTGTGTGTGACCCAATAGGTTCTTGCAACGTTGGCAATGTTTCTAAAACTCTTTTAGAAACATAAGCAATGAATGACATCTAGCAATGTATCATTGTTACCCAAGTGGCAAGAATGTCGAGATCCAATATAAACTTACGGTGACTACTATAATGTATGACCATGTCTTTTTATCATCGATATCTATATTGATCAATGAGGCATAGACCTGTCATCCTCTTATCAATTTTTATGTTTCTTGATCCCCAAGTAGGCTTACTCAAGCAAATGATCTCAATATCTCATATTGACTCATTTGAGCATGACCATGCATTTCGTGGTCCTACTCTATCAAGAGGCCGTAAGATATCACTCCCGTTATATGGGAGGGATAGATCCCATCTACATCACTCACATCCCTCCGCATAATTTGTTACATACCCAGTGATCACCTTTATAGTCCACCCTGTTACGGGTGACATTTGACGATATCAAAGTACATAACATCTTATGTAGGGAACCATAGTAACTTCAGGTCTAAGGACTATTCATACCAATAGTCATATGAGAAAGTTTATAACACTTATATAACGATCCATAAAACTTTCTCATGGCGGATCAATTCAGTATACATTCTCTAATATATACCCATGTGTCAACTCGATATCTCATATCAATGACTTGTGAGATCAAGTCATCTAGTTGACCTACATGCTAGTCTCAACGCATTAATATCATCCCTGAATATCAATGCTTGATTAGGAATGATTAAGAGTAGTGTTCTCTATATCATCTCACTATTGATTCAAATAATCGATATGATATAGATTAGAACTAACTACCCAAGGACATTATTATACTTAGTTAATTTGACACAAATACAAAGTAAGCATAATAACAAAAAACTATGCCTCTATTAATAATAGAATATGATATAAAAGTCCCTAGTCAATCATCACATAATTGGCTCTAGAGCTTCTACTAACACCAATGTCAGCCATCTAGTCCACCTAACTTGCCTAGACTTTCACCTGGTGCACTTGATCTGCCAAGACTTCTACTTAGTCCTCTAGACTAGGACTTCCACTGCTTAGCCTTCAGTTAGGACTTCTGTGTGCCTAGCCTCAACTAGGACTTTCATTGCTTAGTGTATACTAGGACTTGCCTGTGCCTAGCTTCAACTAGGACTTTTCTATACTCCCTACACACTTAGATCAACTTGTTAGTGATAGGTTCCCGCAAGTATACGGGTGTCGTCAAGTAATAAAATATCGAATCCACAGGGATCGTGGAATGAATCACTAAACTAACACAAGAAGAGCAGAGAGAAAATGTGATTTGGGTTTGTGTGAAGGAAGTGAAAGAGAGTGCTAGTGCTCCTAATCCTAAATTAAAGAGAAATCGACTGTGACAGTGTGTGGAAGGCGATCCTAGGACTTCGGATTCCTCGAAACAATGATTGATTGTCTATGGATTCTTTTCCATTCCTTAATACATGCACATTTACAAGGATTCTAACCAAATTATCCAATTATACCTTGTCAGGGTTCCTCAGAATAAATCTATAGTGTTCTAGTGTTACTATTGTCGGTTTGAGATGACTCCAGATAGCCTGGTTAAGGCATTCCCACTGTCGCTCGAGCGCCCCAGTATACTACTAGATGTCCTACCCTCTGTCACTGGGTATCCGTTTAAAGACCTCTCCCTAACAATAAGTAACCGTTAGTTATCCTTCATAAAGACTCATCATAGCCTAAAAAATTCCTCGGAAAGTCCGGTTATAAGGCTTTCCTCTTATCACGAGGCGCCCCGGGTATACGATCCTAAGAATCCTCAAAATCATAAATCATCCCTATCTTTATAGATTCAACACCATCCAATAACATATCATCAATTGAACACAAGGCATAAATCTATAAAGCAAACTGCACATGCATTTCATAGAACATGGTAATTAATAAATTTATAATTACAATCAACCATTATCCTCGATTCCTCCTACATCCTAGAATCAGGAGGACTACTCCATGATGGGGAGAATACAACACGAAGAAGATTGAAAAGAATACATTTTATCCAAGAGAAATCAAGGAATAAAACTTATCAAGGGTTGTCTTCTTCTCCGGATTGTAACTCCTACGTCAATGGTGGATGGAGGTGATGAAGAGTCCGGACGGATGAACGGATCGTCGATTCTTGCTTCGGATTGCGGCTTCGGTGGTTCTAGAACACTCCTTTTGCTCTCCAAAGTCTTCCCCCCTCTTTTAGGGCACTTAAGAGGGACTATTTATAGGCATCCACGAAATGACCCTAAAATTGGCTAGACACGCCCCCATCACACGGCCGTGTCTGGGAGACACGGCCATGTGTGGCCGCCCTGCTATAATGGAGGTACGGCCATGCATGTGAGGCACGGCCAACCAAAGTTGTCGTTCTGAGTAGGAGGCACGACCGTTCATATGAGGCACGGCCAGGGGCAGACGCTCCTCTGATGGGAGATATGACCGTGTCTAGGAGACACGGCCATACCTTGGCGTGGCTCTGTGGATGAGACACGACCGTGTCTGGGAGACACGGCCATGCCTTGGCGTGACTCTATGGAGGAGACATGGCCGTGTCTTAGAGACACGACCATGTCTTGGCTACTGCAAGAGGAGGGCACGGTCGTGCCTGTGGGGCACGACCAGGAAGAGCTGGTCTTTTGTTGAGCAGACACGGTCGTGCCTTTGAGGCACGACCCAGGAGCCCTTGAGACACGGTCGTGCCTATGAGGCACGACCCTGTCTAGCCTTGTCTTCAATCAAATCTCCGTTTCGCCTGATTTGCTCCGTTTTTGTCCTGCAAAAACACCAAAAATACGAGCAGACCTTCGAACTAGGAAATAGAAAATATAATGCTCAATGCACAGATAAAGGATATATTGCACGCAAGATATAGCTTGAAAAGTAGAAAGATGTGCGAATTGTAACGCCCGCCCTTACGTGGGCCTAGACGGACGCCACAGTTACTCTTTCATTTATTTATCTTATACCAAATACGAAAGACCACGAAGCATCGCATAAAACATAACATGGCAGTGCTTTCATATGTGATAAATAACCATATATCTTATGCATCTATTGTCTAGCTATTAAGTTGATATTAAAACATCTTAACAACAACATTCAACATAAAAATAGTTCAGATAATTGGCATGCAAATATAAATTCATATTGCCCAAGACTTTGCCAAGTCACCACCACACACATCTTCATCAGTCTTTTCCTGCTGCTTCCCTTGGTTTAGTGACTGCTAGAGGGATCTGCAACATAAGAAAGTATCTATAAGCACAAGGCTTAGTAAGCTCCTTTCCTACTCACAAAATCTGCACGTCACATACCACATAACATTTCACAATCATATAAGCATGGAGACATTTAAGCATTGTATAAAGCACTTGAACATTAATCTTTCATCCTTAGCATTTAAAATGATAAACATACAATTGATGAAAATGCCTTTTAAAGCATAATATCATAATAGATCAACATAATCATCATCATCATTGTTGGGATCCCTGGCTTGGTACCAAAGCGCGCTCCCTAATAGCAACTGGGGTAGCGAGCCACCAGCCCTACGAGGTTAAAGACCTTGGTCTTACCAGGCCCAAGACCTTGAAATTGGTCACCTGGATTTGTTTAACGACAACCTTGGAAATCGGGTACCAGCCATGCATTAAAGTAAAATAATGTTGTACATGTTTTCTTTTCATTTTCATCATGAATGTTCCTTTCATTTCTTTAAAAGACCTTGGTCTTTAACATAGCTTAATGAACATTCATGCATCTTTTCATTTCATATAAGGTTTCAAATAGATGTTGTGCCATTTGTGAGTGAAACCTAGGTTCAGGTTGACCTTTAAAGTATGAAGGGTCAGGATACTATGATGAACCTTCACCCCTAAGAGGAATCACTTTTCTAGGAGGTTTATGTGCCACATGCTTTTACCTAATTCTAAATATGATGCAATGCATGATGCAAAGATACAAAACCATAGAAGATTAGTCCAAAATTCAATTTTGAATAAGATGAAACCAAGAAGAGTTGATTTTAAGAAGTTTACCTTCTTCCAGTTGGTTGATTCTCCATTTGAACTTCTAAAACCGTAGGTTTTGCCTAGAAATGGGTAGTAGTGGGAGTAGGGAGTGAGAAATAGGAAGGAAAATACCTCTGGAAGGCTGGAGGATGATCGGAGAGGAGGAGGACGGCGGGATCGACGCAATAGGGTTAGCAGTCGACCGCTGTTTAAGATTGCTTATATAGAAATCCCGCCAGCAGTCGACTACTGGTTTGCCAGTCGACTGCTATCAGTCGACTAAGCCATTTGCAGTCGACTGATGCCTACTCATAGAGATATCAGATGAGTGAATCAGTCGACTGATGCCTACTCATAGAGATATCAGATGAGTGAATCAGTCGACTGATTTTTCTGTGCTGTTTGGCGAATTGCATCAGTCGACTGATGTCCTGAAATCAGCCATGTGCATATTCTGATATGAACTTCAGAAATATATAAAAAATTCCATAAAATTTAAAAAAATCTAAAATTTTATAAGCATGTTTGTTTTGACATTCTCTATTAGGGAAAAATATGAGTTTATGAAAAATATTCTTGTTTCCATAATTTGATACAAACTTTGAAGTTTGGCACAAGTTTGTGCATTTTGTATCAATATTTAGGATTTGTTATGAATTCAATTCTGGTCTTTTGTCTCTATGTCTTTAGATAAATGTGGAAATGGTTTGAAATTGTTTAAAATGTCCAACTATGATCTATGAGCAAGATGTCCATTAATTAAACATTTGTCTTCCCCATAGTTGGTCTAAAATGATTGAAATGATACAATTTATACCACATCAAGATGCTAGAAAGTATTTGTGAGGTATGGGTATCATCCTACCATCTCATATATCATTCAAAACACCAATACACATTCAAGGTCACCCTAATATATTGTGAGATGTAAAAGTTCATGTTGTTGGCTTATGAAATACTAAATACTTCTATTCCACAAGGTACATTCCTAACCCTCTTCTTATATTTATGAATTCAGCTTCAGGTAGTGGTTTGGTGAATATATCGGCAAGATTTGACTTTGATTCAATATAGTTTAGTTCTATATTGTTAGGATCGGTGCGTTCGCTAGAGGGGGGGTGAATAGTACACTGAAACCCAAAGACAGGGTGGCTAAAGAAGGAACATGCTTCTATTGTGGTGACATCGAACATTGAAAGAGGAACTACAAGCTTTACCTAGAGGAGAGAAGAAGAAAATGTTGGTGCGAGAAGCACCAGACGATCGAACCTTAGTTTTGATAATGACATTAGGTTCAAGTTAAGTGTGTTGTTGAGATAATATGGTTAATCTAAGTGTGCAGGGAGCACAGATTTGAGCTAAGTCCTAATTAAGGCTAGGCATTGGAAATTCCTGATTTGGAGGATCAGGCGGAAAACTTGGCAAAGTCAGGGCACCAGGTGAAAAGTCCATGCAGGGTCAGGAGGACTAAGGGGTATGACAAAAATCTAGTCATGTACGGTCAGGAGGACTGGAGGATGTGGTGAAGTCTGGGCGGTCAGGAGGACTGAGCCATAACAGCAAATCCTGGGGGCTAAGGACAGAGCCGAGCAAAAGTCCAACAAGTCAGGATGACTTGGTTGGCACACGGTAAATTCTCCTGAGTGGGGTGGGTCAGGACGCGTTCCCTCGGGGAACATTAGACGTCGATCTAATCCAGGGTCTCACTGGAGACCTGAAGTTAAGGCCAAGAGACAGTTCTAGAAACTGACTCTCCAATCATTATTTTTGTATGTTATTTGGCTAACTTTCAATGCAGGGTTGGAGAGATTGAACACTTAGACTCCGAGCAAAGTTTTCTAGAATTTCAGTGTTGGAGTCGACCTAGTGAAACTCAAGTCGACCTGAGTCTGGTCAACCGCAACGGAAGTCCACGTAGTTCAAAAGTTCTCCACACCGGACTAGAGTCGACCTGAGAGGGTACTCGAGTCAACTTTCGGATAACGCAGCGAAGAGGCAAAGGTTATCGGTAAGCTCCACATCGGACTAGAGTCGACTTGAGTAGGGACTCAACTCGATTTGAGGACAAAGTCACTGCGGAGAAAGTGGATCTACGCTGAGCTGGAGTCAACTTGAGTTTGAGTCAAGTTGACTTGAGCACTCTATAAAAGAAACCTTCGACTAGAGGCTCTGAACAAGATTTTCTATCATTCTACACAACCACTCTGTCGAGACAACGGCGCCTTGAGCAACCCGGAACAACCTTAAAGCCGCTGCAACGCTGAATTCGTACAGAAATGAAGATCAAGCAACTTCAGCAATTGGGTAACAAGTTTAGTTTAAGTTTGTACATTTTATTAAAAGCTTATTATTGAATTTGAGTTTGTACCGTTCGATTTGTGTCCGTAAGGAACAAGTCTCATAGTGAATTGCCCGTCGAAAACGGTCCAAGACCGTGGGATTTGGAGTAGCAGCCTTGGGCTGTGAACCAAGTAAAAAATTGATCGTGTCCTTATGCTTGATTTAATTTACTTTCGCATTCGCATTCATATTATTTCCGCTTTCGTACTCGCTTCCGCACACTTTTAACTCGTTCATCGAAAATCGATTGAAAAGCGCAAAAGTGCTATTCACGCCCCTTCTAACGCTTTTATCGATCCTACAATTATTATCAGAGTGGGGTTCTCGAATCCAATGCATGTTAGGATATATACTACAAGCCTAACTTTTGTATGAACATCTATTTGAAATAAGAATCACTTTGGTTAAATATTTATATTTTATATTCTTTATATATATGTTAATGTAGTTGTCCAATTAATTTATATTGCAGATAACATGGTGTATGGTGCCACACAGAAGATCATGTTATTAGTTCCTTATAAATTATAAATAGTAGCTCACAACCAAGATGAATTGAGATAAACCATTGGAACGGTTGTAGTGTAATTGGTATTAGTTTATCTTGACTATAAAATTACACTAGTACACTATGTGTGTATTGAGTATGACCATTTAAGGTTGTTCGATTTATACTGACTATATAAAAGAACAAGACTTCTGTTATTATGGATGTGTATTCTCTTAATCCCAATATAATAACAAGCATATATACTTAGTATTTATTTTTTTAATTTATCAAAGGGTGAGATTTATCGTTAAATCAATAGGCCCGATGAGTTGGGAGATAATGCTATTTATATAGTGTATTGTTGATTATATAAGGAATCTGTGTCCTAATTATTATACTGATGATGTCCCCTTGAGGAGCTCATAAGCATTATCATATAAACCTTGCAGGTGGACTTGGTCCGGTATGATAATAAAGTTGAGTGGTACTACTCTTGAAATTAGATATTAATTAATTGAGTTGTCAGTAACTCATTTAATTAACGGACATACGATATCTTAAACACAGGGAGATTAATGCACTCATAATAAAAAGAAGCTCATATTGTAATATGAGATTAGTGCGGTTGTTCAATAATAAGCCTTTAGTGATATGTGTTATTATTGATGGACTTGAGTTGGATGTTCGGCCCGAACATGGAAGCCCAAGCCCATTAGGAGGCTTAAACCAATTCCTCTTCTAGGTCCCTATTGTAGCCTCTAGATAAAACCTTGTATCCACCCAACAGAATTTCTATTAATTCTGTTATCCAACAAAGTTCTATTAATTTTATTATCTAATAAAATTCTGTTAATTCTATTATCCAATAGAATTCTATTAATTTTGTTATCCAATAAAATTCTGTTAATTCTATTATTTTTTCCTAAACTTCCTAAGGCGGCAAGGCTATAAAAGGAGGATGAGGGGGCGCCTAAACACAAGAATTTAGTTCTCCCTTGTTCTCTCTTGCTTAGGGCCGGCGCCCCTCTCTAGCTTTTCTCCTTGATTCTTTCCTAGGGCCGACGCCCCTATTTCCTTGTTTTCTTCTATTAGGGCCGACACCCCTTGCTTTGGATCCCTCCTAGGGCTGGTGCCCTATCTCCTTGTTTCTTCCCTAAGGGGCAGCGCTTGCAAGGAGAGGAAAGCAAGGGAAGTGGCCAGCGGTTTGGAAGAGAAGAGGAGAAGAGAGGAAGAGAGGCAGATAGGAAGAGAGAAAGAGGGTGGTTATTCTCTTGGTAGATCGTCGCCCACACGACGTCCAAAAAGAGGAGAGGAATGTAACAGAAGATCAAGAGGTTTTCGGGTATAAACTCTCATCCATACAATCTCGAAGAAAAGTATGACTTGTTTAATATTCTACTATGTAGTTATTCCTTTGTATTTCTTTGTATGGATCCTAAATACCAACACAAGAGTCCAATGATCTTATGCTTTGATCAAGGTGTGCTTCGATTGGTCAAGAACTTGCTTGATCGATCAAGCACATGTTTGATCGAACATGTGGATTGCTTGGAAAGGTTCTGTCATTGTTCAATTTTTTGTCTGGGAGAAATTGAATAGGACGAAATTCCAGCACCTTTAATCTAGGACCGATCTTGCCCTAGTTTCCCCTCACGAACGGCGGCGGCAAGCTCTGGTCTTCTCCACGCTGGCAGCAAGGGCAGAGAACGACAGAAGGAAATCAGCGGCGGTGGCTCCCCTGTCTTCTCCCTGCGGTAGCAAACTAAAAAGGAAAGAATCTGGCTAAGGAAGGGGGAATAAGGCTTCAGCGTCGATGACGTTGGCTCTAGGCGGCGCCGACAGAGGAGGGTTGCGGTGGCAGCAAGTAAGCGAGGAAGAATCGGGGAAAGGAGATGGAGCAGGGGAGGCGACGATGCTCCTTTCGACGAACGACTCAAACAGAGGAGAAGGGAGCTTCATCAAACCAAAGTCACAATGCTAGGGTTTCTCTAGCCTTCCTTATGGCCGGTGACAATAGACGGTGGTGAAAGGCGAAGGGGCTGCGGTGTTGGCTTGCTCTGTCGGCTATGAAGAGGAAGAAGATGAGGTAGAGCAGCGGTTGTAGACGGTGGAGAAGGAAGAAGCAGGGCTCGGGTTTGTGAGGGAAGGGGGCGTGATTCCTATTAAAATAAGGAATGCACAGTAAACCGAGGTTAAAACAAGGTTATTCGGCGCAATTAAACTGGGTTTACGGGGCTAAACCAACTGAAAACCTAAGATTTATTATAACAGTTGAACCAAGTATTGTAGCGAACCGGGTCCGACTTTAGTTCGCTTGGTTCACTAATCAAACGACCTCTGATTTGACTCAAACCAGTTTTGTTGGGTTCGTCTTCGCAAGACGAATCTTTTCGTCAGATTTATTTTGCCAAAACCTATTCCAGTACAAATCAACCCAACTTGGTTCAGTTTAGTTCAATCTCGGTTCGTTTGGTTCACTAACCAAACAATCTCTGATTTGGTCCAAATAAGTTTTATTTGATTCATCTCCGTAAGATGAATTTTCTCATCGCGTCCGGTTCGACAGAACTCTCTTCCATCATGAACCCACTTAACCCGGTCCAATTAAAAACTTAGTCTTTACTTGAAATCGTTGTTATAGCTTTCAAAATAGTTGTTGTCGTTACAAAAAAGTGCACATAGACAACGATTTTCAAACCATTGTCGTAGTCTTCAAAAACCGTTGTTGTAGTCCTAAAATAGCGGACATAGACAACAAGTTTAAAACAGTTGTTGTAGCCTCCAAAAATCGTTGTCGTAGGCTCCAATCAACCTCTCAAAGACACCGATTTTTGTTAAAACCGTTGTTAAAAAGTAAAAGACATCGGTTTTGGCATAAAACCGATGTCTTTTGAGTGTTGTTAATTACCGATTTTCTTGTAGTGAGTTGACACATGGGTATGCATTGGAGAATGTATACCGAATGACCCGCCATGAGAAAGTATCATGGATTGTTATATGAGTGTCATATACTTTCTCATGTAGCTATTAGTATGACTATTAGTCCTTGGACCTGAAGTCACCATGGTTCCCAACATAAGGAGTTACATACTTTGGCTTCGTTAAACGTCACCCGTAACTGGGTGGACTATAAAGGCGATTACTGGGTATGTAACAAATTATGTAGTGGGATGTGAGTGATGTAGATGAGATCTATCCCTCCCATATAACGGGAGTGATATCATAGTTCTTGATAGAGTTAGACCACTAAAGTGCATGGCCATGCCCAAATGAATTAACATGTGATGTTGAGCTTGTTTGATTGTAGTGAGTCTACTTGGAGTTCAAGAGATAGATTGATTAGAGGATGACACGGTCTGTGCCTCGGTTTAATCAATCATGATATCAAGGATATAGGACATTGTCACATATTGTGAAGAGTCACAATGGTGATGTTGGATCTCAACATTCTTATAACTTAGGTAGTAGTGATGTGTTGCTAGATACCGCTCACTACTTATGCACCTAAATGAGTTTAGGGACATTGCCAACGTTACAAGAACCTATAGGGTCACACACAAAGGACAATTAGGTGGAGATTAGGTTCATATGATGAACCAAGAGAATTAGATTCATGTGATGAATCAAGTTGGGTTAAGTGTAATCCAAACTAGACTAGTGGAGTTGATTTGATCAACTTTGGGAGATTAGATGTCAAGTTTGACTTGACTTGAGAAGGAGAACATTATAGTCAAGTTTGACTTGATTTTGGGAGTCAAGTTTGACTTGATTTTGTGTCATGTCATCATAAATATTGACTTGACTTTGTGCCATGTCATCATCTATGTTGACTTGACTTATGCCACCTCATGGTCAATGCTTGACTTGACCAATTGACTTTGAGTTGAGGTGGCATAAGAGGTGACCAATGATGATGCTCCACATTATCATGGATGCCACATCATGGGAGTTACAATAAGAGTTTGTAACTTAAAGCTTTTAATGGGATTAAATGGCTTTGAATAGCCTTGATGTGGCCGGCTACTCTAAGGAGGTGAGTAGTGTTGATTTTGTGTGGTTCACATTCTCTCCTCTTCCTCTCCTGGAGTTCTTCTCTTTCTCCCTCTCCTCCTCTACTCGAAACCACCCTAAGGTGCTAGCACACCTTTAGGCTTCGATTTTTCCACCAAAGTGTCCGTGTGGATACCATAGAGGAGTGTACACTTGTAGCTCTTGAGATCCGGCACCGTTTGAACGAGCGGGATACGCGAAGGGCACGCATCGATAGAAACAAGTTTTGTAAATTTTTGGTTCGCACGGATCCGAGGCATGGACTTCCGGGGTTTCCGCAACGCAAAAAGTGATTTTTGCGGCTCGGAAAGTCCAACATAACCTAGGGTTTCACTAGAGACCTGAAGTTAAGACCAAGAGGCAATTCTAGGAATTGACTCTCCAATCATTATCTTTGCATGTTATTTGGCTAACTTTCAATGCAGGATTGGAGAGATTGAACATTTAGACACCGAGCGAAGTTTTCTAGAATTTCAGTGTTGGAGTCGACCTGAGTGAAACTTAAGTCGACCTGTGTCTAGTCAATCGCAGCGGAAGTCGACGTAGTTCAAAAATTCTCCACGTTCCGTCGAGGGCCCACGTAAGGGCGGGCGTTACAGTACGACCGTGTCGCGCGAGGGGCCTATATAAACATCTTTTCAAAACCCTCGAAAGGGGGGGCCGTGAAAGGTGAATTGAAGATGCCATAGCCATGTTTTGGAGTAGAATTTGACGTTCCATCCATCCTTTCGGGACTACTCTGCCATTTCCATCCACCGCAGATGAGGAGATTGCAATTAAAGGAAGATCCGCACGCATTGATAAGTCTTTTTCCTTTTCTTTCTTTGATTTAGGAATAGAGATGAACTCCTTTTCTTCTTCCTTGTGTTATATTTCCCCTGTCATGGAATAGATCCTCTAGATTCTAGGATGTAGGAGGAATTGAGATGTAATAGATGATTGTATTCATTGGATTTGCTATTTGCCATCTTCTATGATATGATTATGTTTTGTTATGTGAATTTGTGCCTTATGTGTATTTGATGATATGTTTATGAAGGCTTAATTTCATGTGGATGGGAGTGAATTATAGTTTATAGAAAATCTTAGGATTGTATGTGTTGGGATGTATACTATAAGTCTACCTTTTGTATGAACATCTATTTTGAAATAATTTGAAATGAGAATTTCTTTGGTCAAATATTTGCATTTTATATTCTTATATATGTTAATGCAGTTGTCCACTTAATTTATATTATAGATAATATGATGTGTGATGTCACACAGAAGATCATGTTATCAGTTCTTTATAAATTATAAACAAAAGCTCACAACCAAGATGGATATGGACAAATTATTGAAATAGTTGTAGTTTAATTGGTATTAGTTTATCTTAACTATAAAATTACACTAGTACACTTTGTGTGTATTGAGCAGGACCGTTTAAGGTCGTTCAATTTATACTGACTATATAATCGAACTAGACCTCTGTTATTATGGATGTGCATGCTCTTAATCCCTATATAATAACAAGCACATATACTTAGTATTTATTTCTTTAATGTATCAAAGGGTGAGATTTATTCGTTAAATCAATATGCCCGATGAGTTGGGAAATAATGCTATGTATATGGTGTGTTGTTGATTATAGAAGGAATCTGTGTCCTAATTATTTAGGCTGATGATGTCCCCTTGAGGAACTCATAAGGATTATCATGTAAACCCTGCAAGTGAACCTAGTCCGCATGATAATAAAGTTAAGTGGTACTACTCTTGGATTCAGAAGTTAATTAATTGAGTTGTCAGTAATTCAATTAATTGACGGACATATGATATCTTAAACACAGAGAGGTCAATGCACTCATGATAAGAAGGAACTCATATTGTAATATGAGATTAGTGTGGCTGTTCAATAATAATCCTTTAGTGGTATGGGTTATTATTGATGGACTTGAGTTGGGTGTTCAGGGAGAACACAAGAAGCCCAAGCCTATCTGGAGGTCTAAACCAATTCCTCCTTTAGGTCCCTATTGTAGCCTCTGGATAAAGTCTTGTATCCACCCAATAAGATTCTGCTAGAATTCTGTTAGAATTCTGTTAAGAATTCAGTTAGAATTCTGTTAGAATTTTGTTAAGAATTTTATTAGAATTAAATTATGTTAATTTTGTTATCCAACAAAATTATGTTAATTTTAT
The DNA here is from genome assembly GCF_044706935.1 of Curcuma longa. Taxonomy (NCBI): domain Eukaryota; kingdom Viridiplantae; phylum Streptophyta; class Magnoliopsida; order Zingiberales; family Zingiberaceae; genus Curcuma; species Curcuma longa. Next base: position 2,285,464 of record NC_133869.1, read on the forward strand.
TATCCAACAAAATTTTATTTAATTTTATTATCTAATAAAATTATATTAATTCTGTAATTTTTTCCTAAACTTCCTAGGGAAGCAAGCCTATAAAAGGAGAAGAGAGGGGAGGCTCAAGAACACAATTTCGGTTCTTTTCTTTTGCCTTCTAGGGCCGGCGCCCCTCCTAACTTTTCTTCTTGTGCTAGGGCCAGTGCCCAAGCACACATCTTCTCCCTTCCTTGCTAGGGTCGGTGCCCAAGAGAAGAGGAAGAAGAAGAGAAAGGAGGAAGAGGAAGAAGAAGAGGTGTTTCTTTTCCTCTTTGGCCAGCGCTCCTTTAGTCTCTTCTATCTCTTTGTTTCTTCCATTAGGGCCGGCACCCCTTTGCTTTGGATCTCTCCTAGGGCCGGCACCCTATCTCCTTGTTTCTTCCCTAAGGGGTGGTGCTTGCAAGGAGAGGAAAGCAAGGGAAGTGGCCGGAGGTTTGGAAGAGAAGAAAGGTAGAGAGGAAGAGAGGAAGAAAGGGAGAGGCATCTCAAGCCTTTGGTTCTCCTTAGTGATAGGCGGCTTGGAAGCAAGAAGGAAAAGGGTGGAGTTTATCTTGGTAGATCGTCGCCCATACGACATCCAAGAAGAGGAGAGGAATACAACAGAAGATCAAGAGCTCTTCAGATAACGAACATCTTCTATACAATCTACAAAGGAAAGGTATGACTTGTTTATTAATTCTGCTGCGTAGTTTATTTTCCTTTGTATGGATCCTGAATACCAACATGAGAGTCCAACGATTCTATGCTTCGATCAAGGTGTGCTTCAATTAGTTAAGAACTTGCTTGATCAATCAAGCACATGTCTGATCAAAGATGTAGGTTGCTTGGAAAGGTTCTGTTCCTGTAAAATTTTTGTCTGGTAAGAATTGAACGGAATAGAATTCCAGACACCTTCAGTATGACCAGGGCGTCTTGTGACAGAAGGTAAACCTTAACCAGACTTTTTGAGAAAATCCTTAATCCGTAATGAATTCTCATGAGGGATAACTAACGGTTATTGATTACTAGAAAGAAGTCCTTAATTTAGTACTTGGTGATAGAGGATAGGATATCTGATACGTATGACCAGGGCGCCTTGTGACAGGAGGTAAATCTTAATCGGACTATCGAGTATCATCTCTAACTAGTAGTCGTAATATTAGAGGATCACAATTGAATTCCAATGAAGCCTGACGAGGTGTAATTGGGTAGCTTGGTAAGAATCCCTACATTGATATAATCATTGAGGAATGGTAAGATATCCATGATCAATCAACCATAGTCTTGAGGAATCAGAAATCCTAGGATCATTTTTCAATCCTGCCATCTAGTTGATTGTTATTCGATCAAGGTCTAGGTACTTGAGTTCTCCCTCTCTCTCCCCCCAACACCAAACCATTCGTTCGTAACTCTTTATACGTTAGTCTAGTGATTAATTTCACGGTATCTATGGTTCGATATCTTTTATTACTTGATGACACCCGTACTCTTACGGCCTATCAACAAGCTAGGCCTTAAATCAGATAAGTACTATTTTATATGATATACCAAGGAAATAAAGGAATATTACTTTTACAATTCCACACAAGGTAAAGTGTTTATCACTATAAATGATATTTTTTTAGAAAAAGAGTTTATTTCTAGAAGAACTAGTCGGAGTAAAATCCATCTTGAAGAAGTTCAAGATATAGAAAATAGCACTAAGGTCTCAACGGAAATTAAACAGACACCATAATTGTTGGGACCGAAATAGTGCGTTTTGCTAGAGGGGGAATGAATAGCATGCATACCTTTTTGCTCTTGCCTATGGTAAAATCGTTAGCGGCAAAAGCACAAAAACAAAAGTAAGATAAAAAGAAATCAATGTTAACCCATTCGATTTACTTGGTATTCACCTCTACGAGGTGACTAATCCAAGGATACACACACACACAGCGACCGTTCCACTATGAAAACTTCTCCTTCTCAAAGCACTCTTTGAAGGCGGAGAAACTTTTACAAACAATCTCTTCCTCTTACAGAATTGAGTAGTGAAGTTTAGAGAAGAGTTTTGAGAGATTACAGAGATTGGAGTTCGTGCCAAGAAGAGAAAGTGCAAACACTTGCATCTCCAATCTTCAATTTGTGTTTTTATAATTTTCCCGACATCAGTCGACTGACTCAGGGATCAGTCGACTGATGGGCTTCAATGGGCTCTTGTAGATAGTATTTAATTCTTCAGCTGTCAGCCCAATGTTCATCTAGCAGTCGACTGAAACCTCCACCAGTCGACTGGTCAGTGAATTTCACTCGACCAAAGTCTCTGTGTGTTTCTGATCAAGACATCAGTCGACTGATGGCAGTGTCAGTCGACTGGTGAAGCTGAAAATCTCCTTCCAGCTTCCTTCTTCATCCCTTAGCCTTGACTCAAGCCTTCAAACATCTTCCACAAGCCTCGTGTCCATCCTTGCACTTGCTTGAGATGTTTCCCTCAGCTTCGTCATGCTAAGTCTCCCTTTGCCAAGAGGCCGCGCCTCCGGGACTTCACCATTTGCCAAGAGGCCGCGCCTCCGGGACTTCACCATTTGCCAAGTCTTTAATCCTAGACTTTCCTGTGAACTCAATTCACACAAGTTAGATCACCAACATTGCCTAACTTAAACTCATTTTAGCCAAACATTAAAATCCAATGATACTTGGGGCAAGACTGCACCAACAATCTCTCCCTTTTTGATGTTTGGCAAAAACTTATTTAAGTTAGGTCTTTAATATAACAGGATATAACAACAGCAAAATAACCATAATGATAAGGAATAAATCATAAGACAATAAGCATGAATAAAAGCATAAAAGCATTTAGATTCAAACTTAAAACAAACCCATTTCTCCCCCTTTTTGACAGATAGCAAAAAGATCATAAATTCAAGGAGGCAGAAACAAATAGGAGGTAGGGCAAATAACCAAGCAAGAGCCTCATGCCTTTGTAATATCAAATTGGTTCGTTCAGGCACACACTCCCCCTAAAACCCTACTCCCCCTATAACATGCACCAACAATGTCTTTGTGGCACCTAAAGTATAGGTATGATCAATCCTATAGATCATAAAAATGCTCCTAGAGCATATGTCAAAAAGTAGTAGGTCATAGGGTACGCAAATAGTCAAGAAAGTGTCAAAATTAGAGGATTTCAGCCTCATCAGTCGACTGATCTCTAAATCAGTCGACTGGTGTTTGAAAAATGGAGTTTCAGATCTGAATTTTAAAAAGCATAAATAATTTAGCTCACAATTAAAAATCATGAAATTTCATGTGGCCATTACTTACAACATATATAATAGGGAAAAAATATTTTGAAAATTTTTGGTCTATTAAAATAAGATTTTGATACAAAGTTTCAAAAATCTATGAAACTCTTAATGGCACAAAGACTTTGTATCAACATTCTTGATTGTTAAGATTGACTATATGTAAACAACACTAAGGCATTCATATATAGTTAAGAAATGTGTATAAATTGTAGGTTTGGGTCATGATTGAAATATATTTCAAAATGACACGTTAAACTACAAGAACTCCCCCTAAATCCATACACCAATTCTTTGTTAAAATAAGCAAGAATGTAACACATATATCAAAAGAAAATATATAAGAGAGAAAGCTGTATCATAGTGATACTAAAATGTCATACATATAGCAATGTCATAAGAAAATCCCATAAGCAACTTTGATATTTGAGATACATAATATTGTTAGTGAGAGCCCTAGAGCCAATCATATGATGATTGTTGTATGGACTCATTGTATCATATTTCTATATTTTTATAAAGGCATTTCTTTATGGTTATTATACTTACTTGTATTGGTGCCAAATAACTAAGTATAATAGCGTCCTTGAGTAGATGGTTCATATCTATATCAATCGATTGGTTGAATCGATAGTGAGATGATATAGAGAACACTACTCTTAATGATTCCTAGTCAAGTATTAACATTCAGGGACAATATTAATGCGATGAGACTAGCATGTAGGTCAACTCGATGACTTGATCTCACAAGTCATGGATATGAGATATCAAGTTATACATGAGTATGCATTGGTGAATGTATACTGAATGACCCGCCATGAGAAAGTATCATGGATCATTATATGAGTGTCATATACTTTCTCATGTGGCTATTAGTATAACTATTAGTCCTTAGACCTGAAGTCACCATGGTTCCCAACATAAGGAGTTGCATACTTTGGCTTCGTCAAACGTCACCTGTAAATGGGTGGACTATAAAGGCAATTACTGGGTATGTAACAAATTATGTGGAGGAGTGTGAGTGATGTAGATGGATCTATACCTCCTATATGATGGGAGTGATATCATAGTTCTTGATAGAGTGAGACCACTAAGTGCATGGCCATGCCCAAATGAGTTAATATGAAATGTTGAGCTCATTTGATTAGAGTGAGTCAACTTGGAGTTCAAGACATAGATTGATTAGAGGATGATACGGTCTATGCCTCGGTTGATCAATCTTGATATCAAGGATAGAAGGATATGGTCACATATTGTGAGAGTCACAATTAGTAGTCACTATGTGATGTTGGATCTCAACATTCTTATAACTTGGGTAACAATGATGTGTTGCTGTTTCTAAATTGGTTTAGAAGCATTGCCAATGTTATAAGAACCTATAGGGTCACACACAAAGGGCAATTAGATGGAGATTAGGTTCATATGATGAACCAAGAGAATTAGGTTCATGTGATGAATCAAATTGGATTAAGTGTAATCCAAATTAGACTAATTGAGTTGATTTGATCAACCTTGGGAGATTAGAAGTCATGTTTGACTTGACTTGAGAAGGAAGATTTAATGGTCAAGTTTGACTTGACTTTATGCCATGTCATGGTCAAGTTTGACTTGACTTTATGCCACATCATGGTCAAGTTTGACTTGACTTTATGTCATGTCATGGTCAAGTTTGACTTGACTTTATGACACCTCATGGTCAAGCTTGAGTTGACCAAATGACTTCATGATGATGTGGTATAAATGTTGGCCAATGATGGTGCTCCACATCATCAAGGGATGCCACCTTATGGGGGTTACCAAGAGTGTTGTAACTCATGGCATTAAAAGAGTTTTGGTTCTCCTTCTTTTGTCCGTGTGGATACGTGTAGAGGGGTGTTCGTTTGACACCCTCGAGATCGAACATCGAAAGGACAACATATCAACTTTTATAAGTTTTATAATCTCGACATCACTCAAACTCAACAAACAATCACATCTAATCATCATCAGCAGGAGGTGGTGGAGGAGGAGGAGCCTGGTATGACAGGTGCATGCTCTGCATCATGTCATAAATCTCCTGCTGGTGCTGATCAGCTGCCGCCCAGTCCTGACGAAGGCCCTGGACCTCCTGATGATAGCCCTGGACCTCATGATGGTAGGCCTGAACACCCTGGTAGTAGGTCTGGACCTCCTGATGATAGGTCTGAACCTCCTAGTAGTATCCATGCAGCCGCTGACCAAAATCATGAAACCCCTGATGCACCATCCCCTCTAGATGGGAGATCTGCTCGTCCAAGCCACTGATAGGGGGTGCATAAGCCGTAGGAGGAGGAAGAGCAGCAGCAGCGGGTGCACCGCCAACTTCTTCCTCCTCAGACTCCAAAGAACTAGCTCGTGCAGCATCACGGGTCCATGCCATAGCACCCTCATGAAATACTATCCTGGCCAACTTTAGATGACTTGGGCCAAGCTGATCATAATCCTTAGATAGATGATGTATGGTCCCTACTAGTAACATTAACTCCTCTAGATGCAAGAAATAATGTAAGAATGTGACCGAATGACATGTATAGCTTGCCATGAGCTGGACCCGAGAAGTATATGATGGATGTAAAGATGTGAAGAGCGATATCAATATCAAGATGTTGCTCCAGAGCATACATCATAATAAGATGAGGGAGCCGTATCATGGACCAGCCTCGGGTGACAATCGGAAGAATGCAGTCTAGAATGATCCTATATCAGACATAGTGATCTGCAGACATACGTGTGGCATGAAAGATTTTTCAAAGTGGATCTTTAGGAGGGCCAAAATAGTGGCGATGGATTTGATCAATCGTAATATGTGAGAATGAGCCAATGATGGGTCCAACAACATCAGGAAAGCAGACGAACGGGTTCTCCGAAGTCCGATACCGTAGAAAAGACCTAAGAATCTCAGGATTGAACTCAATGGGAATTCTTTCTATGGTGGACATATATCTACTCTCATCTCCATCGATGGGACGGAGGTTAACATAGAATTCCTTGCATAAGTCAAGGTTGATGTCATGCGTGCAACTGACCAAGGACTTAAGTTGGTAATGCGTGATAATTTCAAATAAATGAGGGGTTTTGGTTTGAAAGTATGCTCGATTGATATACCGACAATCCATTAGTTGGAATTCGGTGGTCTCAAATCAACGCTGAGCGCCCAGTGAATAAAATTGTGGTTCTCGCAAGCCTCGATAAGAGGAAACACGGGGTTGTCGCGAAGGACCCTCCCCAGGCCTATGAGAGGCAACACGCTTTTGCCTAACTCTACATATAAAGACACACATGCATGAACAATGTGATGCAAGACATGCAATAAAACATAAAGTTAGCCACAAAAATACAAAATAATGACAATAAAAGAAAGAACTAAGTGGAAATAAGGAAGCAAAGTTACCTTCTTTCCATAGATGTGAAAGAGGATGAACTAGCCCAAATCACCACTCAAAAACCCTAGATTTGGAAGAGGAGAGTGAAAAGGAGGTAGGAGAGTGAGAAATAGGACTTTGGGATGCAAGTGATACCAGAGGACGCGAAAATGAGGAGAGGGTGACGAGATCGGCATTAACTCTAGGGCTACCAGTTGACCCACACGTGGATTTGTTATATACCAAAGTCGCCACCAGTCGATTGATGGGTGGATCAGTCTACTGATGCCAGTCGACTGAGGTCCTTATCAGGCTATTGCCCTGTTTAACCAAAACTCACAGAATTATTGGTCGAGTGAAAATCAAGTCAGAGTCGACTGAGACCAGTCGACTGATATCTGCACCAGCCGACTAGTGTCATGTATCAGCTTTGTGCAGCTTTTGGTATGAATTTCAGAAATGCTCCAAAAATTCCATAAAATTTAGAAAAATTTGAAATTTTGCAAGCAAGTTTGTTTTGACATACATTATCAAGGAAAAATATAATTTTGTGGAAAATGAGGGTATTTCATAAGTTTGACCTAAATTTAAGTGTTTGGCATAAACTTATACATTTGTATCAATTTCAAAGCATGTTATGAAACCTTTGATGTTGTAAATGTATATCACTGTTAGTACATCATGAAAATGATTTCAAAACATTTAAAATGTCCAACTATGATCGATGGGCAAGATATCCATTAATTAAACATTTACTTTTCCCATAGTTGGTTTAAGATAAATATATGGATATTTTTCATGCCTCATCAAGATGCTAAAAGCATAAGTGAGATATGAGCATCATCCTAGCATCTCATAAATTATTCAAATGCATCAATACACAAACAAGTTTTCCTATGGTCTTGTGAGATGTTAATTTCTTGTTATGGGATCATGTAATACTAAGTTCATTATTTTATAAAGCACATACCTAGTCCTCTCCTAATGGTGGTAAATTCTACTTTGGGTAGAAGTTTGATAAAAATGTCGGTAAGATTTGATTTTGATTCAATGTAATTTAGCTCAATATCTCCTCTGGCCACATGATCTCTTATAAAGTGATGTTTAATTTCAATATGCTTGGTCCTAGAATGATGTACCAGATTTTTGGTTAGTTTTATGGTGCTCATATTATCACATAACATTTGAACTTTGGAATAGTGAAGCTCATAATCCTTTAGAATGTGCATCATCTATAATAATTGAGCTACACATCCTCCCAAAGTATATACTCGGCTTCGATAGTAGACAAAGCAACACATGGTTGCTTCCTATTACTCCAACTTACTAGGGAGGATCCAAGAAATTGGCATCCACCACTAGTACTCTTCCTATCTAATTTATACCCCGCATAGTCGAAATCCGTATATCCAATTAGGTCAAAATTTTGATTTCTAGGATACCAAAGATTAACATTGAGTGTTCCCTTTGTAGGATCGTTGTGACACGCTAAAGGGGGGGTGAATAGCGTGTCATCGCTTTTCAAAATCGATTATTTTTCTATCAAAGTACTAGCAACAGATATTAAAAATAAATGCAAGGACACGCGGATTTACTTGGTTTCTAACCCCCCAGGATTAGTACATTCAATGCCTATGTACGGGAGGAGCCCGTCCACTAGTGTCTCCTTTTTAAACCTTGTTCGGAGGTGGAGAAACCTATCTTATAGTCTGATAAACAATACTATAAATTAATAACAGAAAGAACAAGTAAGGAAAGCATAACCAAACAAATTAAAAGCATCACGTACTCCTCCTGGATCTTCCCCGATTGCACGTGCCTGGCCCCATTCGCATTCAGAAGCACCAACAGTCGGAGAGGGGAACTTATGAATTGATGTTTCTTGATTGTGCACGTTGCCTCTCTTTTATAGACTGCTTGAGTCGACTCAATCGGGATCTAAGTCGACTCCAGGATCCTTTTTCTCCGCGAGCTAGATCAACTTTCTACCGCTCGAGTCGACTCCACTATCTTGAGTCGACTCCAGTCCCTCTTGATTCGACTCTAGTAACTTTTTTTCTCAAGTTTGAAAGGCTTCTGAGAGAGATTCGAAATGCATCTGACCTTGCCTCATTCTGAGTCCCGAGTCAAAAGTTATGGCCTGTTGAAGTTGGACTCCTCATGTGTTGCCCCTGCATCATGATTCCTGCAAAATAAGCATGCAAACAAAGCAACACATCCTACCCTTATTTTGTGAGTATAACTTCATATTTCTACTGAAATCTTGGGTTAGTCTGACTCCTACCATTCCACTCCAGGAACGCGCCCTTACCCACTCCAATCAAGAGAATTTACCTTTCCCAACCAAGTCCTCCTAACTTGTTGGACTTTTGCTCGGCTCTGTCCTCAGCCCCTACGATTTGTGCTGCGGCTCGGTCCTCTCTGACCAGCTAAGACTTCTGCTGTGACTCAGTTCTCCAAACCAATCCAGACTTCTACTGTGACTCGGTCCTCCAAACTAGTCCAGACTTCTGCTGCGACTCAGTCCTCTAAATCAGCCCAGACTTCACCTAGTGCTTCGACTCTGCCAAGACTTCCGCCTGATCCTCCAAATCAGGACTTCCCTTTGCCTAGCCTATAACTAGGACTTTTCCTTGCCTAGCTTCATTTACCAGGACTTCCCTTGCCTGATCTTCCAGATCAGGACTTCCACTGCCTAGTCTAACCGACTAGGACTTCTCGTTAGTCATTTGACTAGACTTCACTTACTTTCACACATCCAAACATCAAGTTCTGTTTGGATCAACCCTTGGTCAAACTAACCAGACTTAGGTATATTGTCAAACATCGAAACCCTAGGAAGGATCTAGTGCTTCTTGCACCAATAATCTCTCCCTTTTTGAAATGTTTGACAATTTCTTAAGTTAATATATGTCAGGGTTTAATTATCTGGGAGAATTCTATATGATTAACTTAAGTTCCCTTCTCCCCCTTTTCATACATCAAAAAGATTTCAAGTTTAAGCTCATTCACTCTTGCACCAACAATAATAGTATCCCTATGGATATAATTAAGTCTTAACAATTCTTGAAAGATCATAGTAGATTTCAAATAATAATTTTTTAATTAATTTTAAAATAATAAAACTTTTTATAAGTTTTATTTATTTATTTATTTATTTTTAAAAAATTTTCAATATAATTTTGATTTTTAAAATAGATTTTGAAGACATTTTTCAAATTAGTTGTCAAAAGTATTTTCAAACTAAGTTTTGAAAAGGGTTTTTCACAATAATTTTTAAAATAGTTTTTCAAAAGAATTTTCAAAATAAGTGTTCTAGTCATTATTCTTTTAATTTAGAATCTCCCCCTTAACCTGACACACCCTCAGGGCTCTTTGTTGACCACAAAGCAATCTCCCTGTATGTCTTAGGCTTTGACTCAAATTAAAAGAATAATGGATAATAATTTTTGAAATATGATTTGAGATAGAGTATTTTTTAAAAATAAGTGTTTTCAACATAGATAGATTTTTGAAAAATTACTTATTTTCCTTTTTAAATTAGAATCTCCCCCTTAACTAGACACGCCCTCAGGGCCCTTTGTTAACCACAAAGTAAACTTCCTCGTGTGTCTTAGGGTTTGATCCTAAATCAAAAGAATAATATATAGAATAATTTTGAAAATAATTTAGGGAAAATAATTTTTTAAATTAATTTTACTCTTTCGATTTGGACCTCCCCCTAAATCTGACACTTCCATAGGGCTCCTTATTAACCACAAGGTAAACTCCCTAAATGTCTTAGGGTTTGGCCCAAATAAAAAAGATAATATGTAAAATAGTTTTTAAAATATGAATTTTGAAATAATTTTACTCATTCAATTTGGACCTCCCCCTAAATCTGGCATTTCCATAGAGCTCTAACCACAAGGCAAACTCCCTAAATGTCTTCAGAAGTTAATCTAAATCAAATAGAGTAAATAATTTATAATTTTTAAAACATAATTTTTAATTGAACTTTTAAACTTAGACTCCCCCTAAATCTGACACTCCCTTAGGGCTCCTTGTTAACTACAAGACAATCTCCCTGTGTGTCTTAGGGGTTGTTCCAAGTTAAAAGAACAATTTGTAATATTTTGTAAAATAAGATTTTTCAAATAATTTTAGAATTTTTAAAGTTTGTTTTTAAGAGGTCTTTTTAAAAAAATAGGATCTTTTAAGAATGACCTCCCCCTGAACTAGACACTCTCTTAGGACATCCTTGTTGACCACAAGGATTTTCTGTCTATGTGTCTTAGGGTTTTTAGACTTAGTGTTGACCTAAAAGTTTATGTCTAAGTGTTGGTCAACCAAGTTTTCAAATATATAATATTTTGAAAATTATAATATAGATACACCAGTAAGCACGAATCTCAAGTAAATATCAAATTTTCAAAAATAGTTTTTGTAAAAGTATTTATAATAATTTTTGAAAGCCTTTTTCAAAATATTGTACTTTAACATCCTTATCATCTCACCCGTACTAAGTGTTGCAATACATGGCAAACAAGGGTTACCTTATAAGTTATATGAGATGAGTTGTCAATTTTATCTTGATTAAGTTTAAGTTTAAGTTCTAATGAATGTTTGACCTTGTGTTAGATTCAGGTTTAACTATTAATCAATTAAGTCTACATTTCAAGAATCAATTTCCAGGCAATGGCGAGGCATAGGGGCCTTCTTGGGTATCGGAACAACGACCACATTCTAAGACAAAACTGATTCAAGAAATTATGACCTTAACCAATTTTTTGAGAAATCTTGGTCTAACTAGTCTATGATGTGGCGAGGTAGCTTCGGTCAGTTCCACTTAGTTAAGCAGATCAAGCAAGGTACTCCTTACCCCACTTGACTACCCAGATCAAGCTTCCCTAACGTACTATCATCTCGTCCCACCCTAGTACTATGTTGTCAAGTGTCAACTATTCATTTGTCCTTAACTAACCGTTCTAAATTAAGCAGAAAAATAAACATGATGACATGACATATTATATGTATTTAAAATAACGCAGATGCATGTCATGGCAAATATGCATGAGTCAAACAATTCACGTAATTTTTAATTTCTAAGAATGTATCAAATTCTCGATTTGATACAATTCGTGTGGACCCGCAATGTGTCAACCCACTTTGAGTTTCATTTTTATTGTTTCATTTGGTAATATTTTAATTTAGTTTTAATTTAATTGTAATTTAATTTTAATTTAATTTTAATTTAATTTAATTTTTAATTTACTTTAATTTTAATTTAATTTAATTTTAATTCAATTTAATTTAATTTAATTTAATTTAATTTAATTTAATTTAATTTTTAATTTAATTTATTTTAATTTAATTTAATTTTAATTTAATTTAATTTAATTTTATTTTATTTTAATTTAATTTTAATTTAATTTGATTTTAATTTAATTTAAATTTGAATGATTAATAAATTGTATTTGACTTGTTAAATTATTTTCCTAAATTTTAGGATTTAATTTCAAATTTTTGAATTTAATTTTTTAGGATTATTTAGTGTTTCATAATTAAATAGTATATTGTTATAATTAATTTTATTATTTAATTTAGAATTTTTAATATTTAATTTATTAGAATTATTCAATATTTTATAATTAAAGGGTACATAATTATAATTAATTTTATTTTTTAAATTTGACTTTTTATTATTAATTTTAGAAGTTATCTTATTAGAGTTTGAATTTTTCTTATTATTAGGATTATCTTGAATTTTGAATTTCAAATTATTTAGTAAAATTGAATTATTTAATTTTTCCCGATGATTATTAATTTTATCTTGTTTAGTTGAATTATTATTAATTTTTGAAATTATTAAATTATTTAAAGTTGAATTATTAAATTGTGAATTATCTTGGTTGAATGAGTTAAAGACTTGGTCTAATTTTTTTATTTATTTGAGATAAACCTAAATTAATTAAATTTGAATTATTAATAATTGAATTGATTAAATTTGAATTAGTTAAATTATTTTTTAATTCAGATTTATTAATTAATTTATCTAAATTAGATAAAATTTCCTTATTTTTAGGATCTAAGGTTGAATTTTCTAATTTATTTAATTTGAAATTATTCAAATTTAAATTATTATCTAATATTTCTAGATCTGACTTTTTTAAATTTGATTTAGTCAAATTATTTAAATTTATATCTAAGTTTGAATTTTTTAATTTATCCAAATTTGAATTTTTTTAACTTGAATTTATCTTATTTAAATTTGAATTTTTTAAATTATCTAAATTTTCATATTTATCTAAATTTTAATTATTCAACATGACTTTTTCTAATTTTTCTAGATTTTTAGAAAAATTATCTAAATTTGTAGAAAAAGTAAATCTAGCATGCACATGCAACCTACGAGTATTTTCGTAATTATAAAAATATACCAATTTTTTTGCTGTCTTTCTCTCCGGGCATCGATTTTTGTATTGTCCTCGTTTTTGGCACTTGAAGCATTAGATGTGATCCTTGTTCCTTCGGGCTCCTGGCATCGGTTGCTCCTTTGCCGCTGGTGGTGCTGTCCGAATCTTACGAGTAGGACACTTATTTTTGTAGTGCCCTCTCTCCCTGCATTTAAAACAAATAATATGCAATTTTAAACGAACTTTGAAATTACATTACCCCCCTCCATCTTTGTCATCTTGCTACCTTGGTGGTTAGTCCAATCAAGAGTGCACCGGCTCTGATACCAATTGTAGGATCGATGTGGCACGCTAAAGGGGGGGGTGAATAGCGTGTCGTCGCTTTTCAAAATCGATCATTTTTCTATCAAAGTACTAGCAGTGGATATTAAAAATAAATGCAAGGACACGCGGATTTACTTGGTTCCTAACCCCCCAAGGTTAGTACGTCCAAGGCCTATGTATGGGAGGCGCCCGTCCATTAGTGGTCTCCTTTCTGAACCTTATTCAGAGGCGGAGAAACCTATCTTACATTCGATAAATAATAATATAAATTAATAACATAAAGGACAAGTAAAAAAAGTGTAACCAAACAAATAGCCGTCGATCTGGAAGTCTGAGCACCACATACTCCTCCTGGATCTTCCTCGGTTGCACGTGCTTGGCCCCGTTCACGTTCAGAAGCACCAACAGTGAGAGAGGTGAACTTATGAATTGATGTTTCTTGATTGTGCATGTTGCCTCTCTTTTATAGTCTGCTTGAGTCGATTCAATCGGGATCTGAGTCGACTCCAGGATCCTTTTTCTCCTCGAGCCAGATCAACTTTCTACCGCTCGAGTCGACTCTACTGTCTTGAGTTGACTCCAACTTGAGTTGACTCCAGTAACTTTTTTCTCAAGTTTGAAAGGCCTTTGAGAGAGCTTCGAAACGCATCCATCCTTGCCTCGTTCTGAGTCCCGAGTCAAAAGTTATGGTCTGTTGAAGTTGGACTCCTCATGTGTTGTCCCTGCATCATGATTCCTGCAAAATAAGCATGCAAACAAAGCAATACATCCTACTCTTATTTTGTGGGTCTAACTTCAGATTTCTACTGAAATCCTGGGTTAGTCTGACGCCTACCATTCCACCCCAGGAACGCGCCCTTACTCACTCCACTTAGGAGAATTTACCTTTAATTGCCAACCAAGTCCTCCTAACTTTTTGGACTTTTGCTCAGCTCTGTCCTCAACCCCTAGGATTTGTGCTGCGGCTCGGTCCTCTCTGATTAGCCTAGACTTCTGCTGTGACTCGGTTCTCCAAACCAGTCCAGACTTCTGCTGCGACTCAGTCCTCCAAACCAGTCCAAACTTCTGTTGCGACTCGGTCCTCCAGACCAGCCCAGACTTCACCTAGTGCTTCGACTCTGCCAAGACTTCCGTCTGATCCTCCAAATCAGGACTTCCCTTTGCCTAGCCTACAACTAGGACTTTCCCTTGCCTAGCTTCACTTACCAGGACTTCTCTTGCTTGATCTTCCAGATTAGGACTTCCATTGCCTAGTCTAACCGACTTGGACTTCTCACTAGTCATCTGACAAGACTTCACTCACTTTCACACATTCAAAAATCAAGTCATGTTTGGATCAACCCTTGGTCAAACTGACCAGACTTAGGTATATTATCAAACATCGAAACCCTAGAAAGGATCTAGTGCTTCTTGCACCAACACCCTTAACATATCTTAGGATTCTTTTCACTACAGCGAGATGAGATTCTTTGGCACAAGATTGATATCTTGCACACATACCCACCGCAAAGAGTATATCCGGTCTATTAGTGATTAGATATAGTAAGCTACCAATCATACTTCTATATTGTTTTGACTCTACCATTTTTCCCTCAATGCCACTATATAATTTGACATTTGTTCCTATAGGAGTAGATGTTACCTTAGCATTTTCTTAACCAAATTTCTTTAGCATATTTTGTTTGATAAACATGAGTTCCTTCATTGGTTTGTTTGACTTGTAGTCCTAAGAAGAAAGTCAACTCCCCAACTAAGCTCATCTCAAACTCATTTTCCATGTGCTTGATGAACTCATGAAGAAAGTCATCATTGGTTGACCCAAAAATGATGTCATCAACATACACTTGGGCAACAAAAATGTCATTATCTTTAGATTTTATAAATAAAGTTGGATCAATTGTCCCTCTCCTAAAACCCTTAGAGATCAAAAACGTTGAGAGTCTCTCATACCAAGCTCTAGGAGCTTGTTTCAACCCATATAATGCTTTCTTAAGCTTGTAAACATGGTTTGGATAATCTATACTTTCAAAACCGGGGGGTTGCTCTACATACACTTCTTCCTTAATAAACCCATTTAGGAATGTCGATTTTACATCCATTTGATAGAGTTTGAAACCCATGTAAGCGGCATATCCTAATAGTATACGGATGGACTCTAACCTAGCTACCGGAGCATAAGTCTCATCATAATCAAGTCCTTCAACTTGGTTAAACCCCCTAGCCACCAACCTAGCCTTGTTTCTTGTCACTCTACCTTGATCATCTAATTTGTTCCTAAAGACCCATTTAGTTGTCACAATTGTATTATCACTAGGTCTTGGAACTAACTCCCATACTTCACTCCTTTCAAATTGATTTAATTCTTCTTGCATTGCTAAGATCCAATCGGTATCAATTAAAGCTTCATCAATTGATTTTGGTTCAAATTGTGAGATTAAGGCAATTTGACTAGTTTGATTTCTAAAATGAGATCTAGTCCTCACTCCTTGTTCAATATCCCCTACTACTTGGTCAATAGGGTGATCTTGATGATGCCTAAGAGTCCTAGAACTTGTGGGCTCATCACACTTATCATTTTCAATTTTTCGTTCATCATCCGAATCACCTCTTCCTCCCCCTTGATCATTACCTCCTAATTGTAAGTTTTGAATTGCATGGGTTATATCTTGATTTCTTGCATCTATATCTTTATCAATAGGGGATTTTCTAGGGTAAGTGTTATTAGACTCATCAAATTCAACATTTGATGACTCCTCAATCATTTGGGTTCTCTTGTTGTATACCCTATAACCCTTACTAGTGGATGAGTAACCAACTAGGATTCCTTCATCCGCTTTGGCCTCAAATTTCCTTAAATCATCTTTGGTGTTTAAAATATAAACCTTACATCCAAACACTCTAAAATAGTGGATTTTGGGTATCTTTCCACTCCACAACTCAAAGGGTATTTTTTTCTAAAAATCGATGAATTAACACCCTATTTTGAATGTAGCAAGCGGTGTTAACCGCTTCCGCCCATAAATAGGTAGGTAATGAGTAAGCATTTAGCATTGTCCTAGCAGCTTCTTGCAAAGCTCTATTTTTCCTCTCAACAACTCCATTTTGTTGAGGGGTTCTTGGACATGAAAATTCATGCTTGTACCCATTTTCTAGATAAAATTTGGAGAAGTTTGAGTTTTCAAACTCTCCACCATGATCACTTCTAATCCTATTGATTTTCAAGGTTCTTTCATTTTCTACCCTTTTGCTAAAACCTATGAATATGGCTAAGGTCTCATCCTTATTTTTCATGAAATAAACCCATGCATATCTAGAGTAATCATCTACAATAACCAAACAATATTTATTCCCCATTAATGAGGGAGTACTATGACAATCAAAAAGATCTAAATGCAATAATTCTAAAGGTAAGTGAAGTGCTAGTTAGAGTTTTACCTTTGTGTGATGACTTAGGTTGCTTACCCTCTTGGCATGCATCACACATTTTGTTCTTGACATATTTGACTTTTGGTAGTCCTTTCACCAACTCCATTTTGGCGGCCTTGGCTATGTTCTTCATGTTGATGTGTCCAAGCCTCCTATGCCATAGCCATCCTTCCTCTTCTTGTGACATGAAACACTCAATAGAAGGGTTAGAAGCAAAAGAAAGATTTATATAGTAAAGGTTTTGTTTCCTATATCCTTCTAAGACCACGTTCTTCAAACCAATTTGTCTAACTAGACACTTATTTGCATGGAATTCAACTTGATAGCCAGAATCACAAAGTTGACTTACACTAAGCAAGTTAAATTCCATATCCTTAACTAGGAGAACCTTATGAATTGTAATAGTAGGTGATACCTCAATTGTACCTCTACCTATGATCTTGAGTTTTCCACTATTTCCAAAGGATACCTTTCCTTTCTTCATGTATTTAATTTTGGTAAATTTGCTTACATCTCCGGTCATGTGACTTGAACATCCGCTATCCATGATCCACATGTTAGTATCCTTCTTCTCTCTTACCAACTGGGTGGACTATAAAGGCGATTACTGGGTATGTAACAAATTATGTGGTGGGATGTGAGTGATGTAGATGGGATCTATCCCTCCTATATGACGGGAGTGATATCTTAGTTCTTGATAGAGTGAGACCACTAAAGTGCATGACCATGCCCAAATGAGTCAACATGAGATGTTGAGCTCGTTTGATTGAGTGAGTCTACTTGGAGTTCAAGACATAGATTGATTAGAGGATGACACGGTCTATGCCTCGGTTTAATCAATCTTGATATCAAGGATAGAAGGACATGGTCACATATTGTGAGAGTCACAATTAGTAGTCACAAGGTGATGTTGGATCTCAACATTCTTGTAACTTGGGTAGCAATGATGTGTTGCTAGATACCTCTCATTGCTTATGTCCCTAAATGGGTTTAGGGGCATTGCCAACGTTACAAGAACCTATAGGGTCACACTCAAAGGGCAATTGGGTGGAGATTAGGTTCATATGATGAACCAAGAGGATTAGATTCATGTGATGAATCAAATTGGGTTAAGTGTAATCCAAATTAGACTAGAGAAGTTGATTTGATCAACCTTGGAGATTAGAAGTCAAGTTTGACTTGACTTGAGAAGGAAGACATTATGGTCAAGTTTGACTTGACTTGAGGGTCAAGTTTGACTTGACTTTGTGCCATGTCATCATCCATGTTGACTTGACTTTATGCCATGTCATCATCCATGTTGACTTGACTTATGCCACCTCATGGTCAATGCTTGACTTGACCAATTGACCTTGAGTTGAGGTGGCATAAGTGATGGCCAATGGAGAGGCTCCACATCATCAAGGTGCCACCTCATGGGAGGTTACAAATGAGGTTTGTAACTCATGGAGGTTTAATGGTTTTTTAATGGGATTAAATTGATGAAGCCTTGATGGGGCCCACCACAAGAGGATGAAAAGTGTTGATTTTATTCATTCCAACGTGAATGATTTTGGGATTCCAACGTTTGAAGTTTTTCCTCCTCTCTCTTCTTGATTTTTCTCCTTCTTCCTCTCCTCTCTAGCTTTGGCCAAAACTCCCTAAGGTGCTAGCACACCTTGAGTTTTGGTTCTCCACCTCTTGTCCGAGTGGATACGTGTAGAGGAGCGGCACTTGACGCTCTCGAGATCCGGCACCATTTCGGAAGAGCGGGATACGCGAAGGGCACGCATCGAGGGTAAATGTCTTACACTCTTAGATCTAGAGTAGATCTTGTAGTAGAAAACTTGTATGTGCATATTTTCATTTTTCGCACGGATCCGGTGGCTTGGGGCTTCGTGGTTTCCGCACGCAAAAAGCGGTTTTTGCGGCACGAAAAACCCAACAACCCCAAGTGAAATTGAATTTTAATGTTTGGCTAAAATGAGTTTAAGTTAGGCAATGTTGGTGATCTAACTTGTATGAATTGAGTTCACAGGAAAGTCCAGGAATGATGACTTGGCAAATGGTGAAGTCTCAAAGGCGCGACCTCTTAGCAAATGTGAAGTCCCAAAGGTGCGACCTCTTGACAAAGGGAGACTTAGCACGATGAAGCTGAGAGAAACATCTCAAGCAAGTGCAAGGATGGACACGAGGCTTGTGAAAGATATTTAAAGGCTTGCATTAAGGCTAAGGGATGAAGAAGGAAGCTGAAAGGGAATTTTCAGCTTCACCAGTCGACTGACATTGCCATCAGTCGACTAGCGCCTTGATCCCGAAGCACACAGAAAGTTTGGTCGAGTGATTTGCTCTGACCAGGCGACTGGTGGATACTTCAGTCGATTGTCAGATGAACGTTGGCCTGATAACTTGAGAATTAAATGCTAATTAATTAGTCATTGAAGCCCATCAGTCAACTGCTCCCTGAGCCAGTCGACTGATGTCGAGAAAAATATAAAAAATATAGATTGAGGATTGGAGAAGCAAGTGCTTGCACTTTCTCATTTCTGCAAGAACTCCAATCTCTGTAATTCTCACTGCTCTTTCCTTGAACTTTACTACTCATATTGTAAAAGGAAGAGATCGTTTTGTAAGAGTTTCTCCGAATGCAAAGAGTTCTTTGAGAAGGAGAAGATTTCATAGTGAAAGTTTGCTGTCTATGTGTGTATTCTTGGATTAGTCACCTTGTAGAGGTGGATACCAAGTAAATTGAACGGGTTAGCGTGTTTGTTTTCATCTTGCTCTTATTTTCTTTTTGCTTCCGCTAACGTGTTTGTAGGCAACATCAAAAATTGCTATTCACCCCCCTCTAGCAAACGCATCGGTCCTAACAAGTGGTATCAGAGCAGATTCCTTTCGGATGAACTAACATTCAACCGAAACTTTCAAATGACATTTCAAGAGGGATACAGCACTGCACGACCTCCCTACTTCGATGGTAATGACTTTGCATATTGGAGAGGTAGAATGGAATATTATTTAATGAATGACATTGAAAACTGATTTAGTATTGTAGATGGATTCGAAAAACATAAGGATGCATTTGGAACACCTCTACCTACTAAGGAATAGTCGAAGGATGTATGCCAGAAGGCTCAAGCAAATGTAAAAGCCACAACCACCTTACAATGCGGGCTTTCCAAAGAACAACTGAGCAAGGTCAGACCATTTGACTCGGCTAAAGAGCTTTGAGAGAAGCTCATTGAACTAAACGAAGGTTCAAGCGAATCAAGACGAGCCAAGAGAGATCTCTTGGTAGGGCAACTCCAAACCTTCACCATGAAGCCCAACGAGATGGTAAGCCAAATGCACGAGCGATTCAAGGAGATCGTGAACGGTCTTCATGTAATAGGTGAGAAAGTCAACAACCGGGACTTGGTAAGGTACGTACTTCAAGCTTTTCCCAGAACCAATCTATGGGCATCGATGGTTGATGCGTATATCCATTTGCCAAGAGGTCGTGCCTCCGGGACTTCACCATTTGCCAAGTCTTCTAACCTGGACTTTCTTGTGAACTCAATTCACACAAGTTAGATCACCAACATTACCTAACTTAAACTCATTTTAGCCAAACATTAAAATTCAATGATGCTTGGGGCAAGATTGCATCAACAGTCCATACATCAGAGTGAACTAGATCAAAGGATTTTTCATATATAATGGTAGAACAAGGATAGTTTACCTTTGTTTCTTTTCCAAGAATACAAGGTTTGCAAATATTATCTAAACTAGCTATAGGACAGTAATATTTTAAGACAACTACTAGGATGACCTAGTCGAGCATACCAAAGTTGGGAGTCCTCCTGGCTTGCTTTAAAGACCTGATAGTCATGGTCCAAAACATAAAGGTTATTTATTCTATATCCCTTGCCAATCAAAAGATTTATCTTGATATCCTGAAATGATACTTTGTTAGAGTAAAAAATAACCTTACAATCATATTCCTTAGTTATTTTACTAATAGACATTAGATTGGAAGTAAAATTCGGAACATAGAGGGCATCCGTTGGCTTTCCTAATAAATCAATTTCTTCTATTTGATTTACTATTATGTTCTGACCATTAGCTACCTGAACTCTTTTACATTCTTCTAAGTTTCTGAACTTTATGATTTTATTCCTATCATTTACCATATGATAATCACATCCTGAATCAATAATCCAATATTTAATATCTAGAGTGGAGATTAAGCATATACATGTTGTAGAGGTTTGGTGATGCTCCTCCATAGAAGTTTGTGCTTTTAATGTTTGCATGGGTTCCTTCTTTCGAAATGCCTTTGGTCTTAAATGAGGATGAAGAAACTGGCACTTGTCCTTTGTATGCCCTTTCTTCTTGCAATTGGGGCATACTTCTTCTTTTGGATGAACTTCGTTAATCTTGAACCCATGGACTTCCATTTTTTGTTTGAAGTTTCTTCAATATTCAAGTTTGACTCAATTCTTTGGATGATTTGCAATACGTCATGATTGGTAGGAAGATTTTACATTCGCAGAATTTCCTATCTCATAGTTGAGAATGAGTCTCTAAGAGTCATAAAAAGACTAAAAACCTTGTCTTCATTTTGTCGCTTTATTATTTCTGTCGGATCGGTGGTTGGTGGTTGTAGAACGTCAAGCTCGCTCCATAAGTTATCAAATTCTCCAAAGAGTTGTGAAAGAGTCTTGTTCTCTTTTCTCATGTCTGCTATTTGTTTTCTTAGTTCGAAGACTCTTCTGATGTTGTTTGTTTGCTCATATAGTGCCAAGAGATGATCCCATAAAGCTTTAGCATTTGGAGAACTGATATGCTTCCGCAAGTATATGAAATGTCATTAAATAATAAAAAATATCGAACCACAAGGACCGAGGAATCAATCACTAAACTAACACAAGAAGAGTGGAGAAATCACGTAATTTGGGTTGAGATGGGGAAAGTGAGAGTGTAGTCGAGCTCCAAAACCTCAATCAAAGAAAAATCAACTAGTGACAAGATTGAAAAAATGATCCTAGGATTTCAGATTCCTCAAGATTATGTTTGATTGACTATGGACTCCTTACCCTTCTTCAATGTTTACACATTTACAGAGATTCTAATCAAAATATCCAATTAGACCTCGTCAGATTTCCTCGAAATAAAATCAATAATCCTCTAACGTTACGATTGCTAATTTAAAATGACCCCAGATAGCCTGGTTATAGCTCTTCTGCTGTCACCGAGCACTCCAGCATACTACTAGTGTCCTACCCCCTATCACCGGGTATCCAATTAAGGACCTTTCCCTAATAATCAATAACTATTAGCTATCTCTCATAAAGATTCTTTGTAGCCTAAGAATTTCTTCGGAAAGTCCAGTTAAAGGTTCACCTTTTGTCACAAGGCACCTCGGTCATACGATCGTAAGATTTCCTTAAACTACAACTCACCTTCATCCTTATAGATTCATACCATTGACATTCATATCATCAAATAAGCACAAGGCACAAATCCATAAAACAAATGCATAAATATATCATAGAACATGGTAAACACAAATCCATGGTTACAATCATTTATAATACACCTCGATTCCTCCTACATCCTAGAATCTAAGGTTCTACTCCATGACGGAGGGGATACAACGCAAAGAAGATTTAAAGAAATATATTTTAGATCCTAATCTGAGATAGAAAAAAGAAATAAAACTTATCAATGGATGTCTTCTTCTTCGCCTTATAATCTCCTTGTCGACGGTGGATGGATGCGACAGAGTAGGCCCGAAAGGATGGATGGATCGTCGATTTTTGCTCCGGATGCGACTACGGTGGCTCATTATCACTCCCAAGGTCTCTCCCTCCCTTTTTTTAGGGCAAATAAGAGGGGTATTTATATGCCCCCGAAATCAAGTCCTCGCCACACGGTCGTGTCCAGTCACATGGCCCAGGACACACGACTAGCACGCCCCGTCACACGACTATTCTTGGTAGGCACGACCAAGGGCTGCTGACTCCTTGGAAAATAGGCAAGGCTATGCCTGGTAGGCACGGCCAAGGCCTGTTGAGTCTTTAGAAAGCTAGCACGGTCGTGCCTTTGAAGCACGGTCAGAAATAGGTGCTACTCTGGAAATCAGGCATGGTCGTGCCTGGTAGGCACCGCTAGGCCCTGACTCAATGCTGGAATGGAGTCACGGCCGTGCCTGGTAGGCACGGCCCTGGGCAGCTGGCTCTCTGGATGAAATCACGGTCGTGCTTGGTGATGAGGCACAACCCCTTGGAAATTGAGACACGGTCGTGCCTTGGAGGCACAACCCTGTCTTGCCTTATTTTCGATTAATTCTCCGTTTCACCTTCTTTCGCTCCATTTCCATCTTGCAAAAGCATAAACACAAGAGCAGACCTCCGAATCAGGAAATAGAGAAAACACGCCTATTGCATATATAAAGGATGTGACAAACGTAAGAAAATAACATGAAATGCAGAAACATGTACAATGAAAACGTTAGAAGCATATATATATCCTACGCACATCAAGAATAAGCAACCATACTCTTGTGAGCTTCATCTAGAGAAAGAAGAAGATGAACAAATACTTGATTATCTTTCTTCTGCCATTCTTTGAAGGTCGGAATAGATTGGATAGGAGGATCATGAAGAATATGATCTTCAAGGTTATAGGAACTTAGGATCCTCTTAATGAATCCAGACCATTGAATATAAATGGAGGAACTAAGAAGCAGAGAAGAGAAGAGTTGAGAAGGGAGCAAGCTTAGTTGCGAAAGAGGTAGACTCTGCTGCTCTGATACCATGATGAAATTTAGCTTTGATATTAACTTCAAAGCTTGTTACAAAATGAAGGAGAACCCATGAAAAGCTTGTTGCAAGAAAGAGGAGAAAATATGAAGTCTTTTCTTCATTATCTTGTAAGTAACCATACAAGGTGGCTTTATAGTGTTACAAGAAAGCCTCTTGAATGTTGTGGACACATGCTCCAACGTTCATGTTTTTTAATGTTGGAGCATTTAATACATTTAATGCATTAAATGTTGGAGCATTAAATGCATTTAATGCACTTAATCTTTTTGGATATAGAAGGAGCATTTAATGCATTTAATGTACTTCATCATGATGAATTGAAGGATCCTCCTTGTTGCTTTGTCTTCTTGCATGATAAACTAGATTTGACTTAATATTTAATTATTTAACACCTTGAACTTTAACATATACCTCCCAAGTCATTAGCCCTTCGATTTCCATCAAGCATATCTTCTCTATGCCCATTCCTATCTATTCTATATCCCATCTAACCTCGATCGTAAGTGTGCTCACAAAAATCTTCCACCACTCTTCTTCTTCTATATCAACCCCTTGACAAGTCCTTGTTGTGGCACAATAGGATGGTCTTGAGGATGTCTTCCCAATATACCCTCTTCCACTCTATCCAGCCTCTCATGGATGGATTCTAATTCAGCCCTCATCATCCATCGTATCTCTCCCATCAATGCTTGTATTTGAAGATTTGGAAGTGGCCTCCTCAATTGCACCATCCTCCTGGATATTGGACATTTCTGCAAAAAAAAATAGAAACCTCACAAGCACTCCCTCATGTTTTTTTTCTCTCGAAACTATGGGCACTCGCACTTTTGTCACTGTTAGGCTCTCACTTGATGATATCTCTTTAGTTCTTAATCAAACTTTAGAACTAATTGGAATATCACGTAACAAATAAAAGAACCCACAGAAACTTATGATGGTAGAAATTTAAGAGAATATGATAGAGCAGAAGATTAAGACGAAAAAAATAAGAAATAAATGATTGAAGTTACTTTTCGAAACTTTGACTTTGAACTTGCAACTTTTCTTTTTTTTTTTTTGCTGAGCATTTTTTTTATTGCATTTTTTCACTATGCCTTTTTTTCGTAGAGCAACAATGAAAGATTGATTGATAGATTTAAAACTTGCCTTAGAATCAAAGCTCATATACTAGATGACACGAACCCCACCAACAATTGTTAAGGAACTCGAGAACAATCGATGGATAAAACCCCAATAACTAGAAAATAAGAGTTTAAGCCTTGACCCGTAACAAAGAGATGGAATGAATCAAAGACTATAGAGAAAAGAAACACCACACTGTAAGGGTGATAAGTTTCGGAGGTTTGAACGCCACGAGACAAACTCGATAAGTTTAGAAGTTCTTTAAAGAACTAAGAGATCACACAAACAAGAGCTTCACCCAAAAGTTATCATTTCCATAAACATACTCTTCTTCAGCAAAAGGTGAAATCCGCCACCCCAGGGACCCCACATGATTGGCCCCACAACCATCTGTAATGAGTCCATAAACATTCTCCCTCCCTTATATAGTGGGAAGAAGTAATTAAGATTACAAAGCATTCACACTAGCCATTAAGAGTAATATATGCAAGCAATAAGAGTACAAATACATGCATGCAATTAAATAGTTTAGCAACTCAAATCAAACTAGTCCTCTTACTCATTGAATGAGTAACCAACTCAAATCAAACAAGTCCTCTAACTCATTAAATGAGTAAACAACTCAAATTAAACAAGTCCTCATACTCATTTATTGTAAGAATGAGTACTCATTCTATCATGCAAGTTAATGTATCAATGGATAAGCCTAATCACATTGATGAACCCTTGATTGATATTTTAATTTATCTGGATCTCTTCCTTTTCATAATCAGCAAAATGCCCTTCTATTAGTCCCTTTAATGCTTCCTTGAAATGCTTTATCCGAAGTTTTGTAACTGGACCTTCTGGAAGTGACAAATGATCATTTGTTTGATGTGCATTACATCAGCTCCTTGATGTGCATTACGATCAGCTCCTTGATGTGCATCATTAGATACTCGATGACAAGAACCCCACAATAGTTGTGAAGAAACTCGAGAGCAATCGATGGGTAGAACCCCAAGAACTAGAAGAAAAGAGTTTGAACATTGACTCGTAACAAAGAGATGGAACAAACCAAAGACTACAGACAAAAGAAAATGCCACACCACAAGGGTGATAAGTTTCAGAGATTTAAACAGCACGAGACAAACTCGATAAGTTCAGAAGCTCTTTCAAGAACTAAGAGATCACACAAACAAGAGCTTCACCCAAAATTGACATTTCCATAAACATACTCCCTCCCTTATATAGTGGGAAGAAGTAATTAAGATTACAAAGCATTCACACTAGCCATTAAAAATAATTCATGCATGCAAGCAATTAAAAGTACAAATACATGCATGCAATTAAATAGCTTAGCAACTCAAATCAAACTAGTCGTCTTAATCATTGAATGAGTAAGCAACTTAAATCAAACAAGTCCTCATATTCATTTATTGTAAGAATGAGTACTCATTCTATTATGCAAGTTAATGTATCAATGGATAAGCCCAATCACATTGATGCACACACGATTGATACTTTGATTTTTCTGGATCTCTTCTTTTTCTTAATCAGGAAAATGCCCTTCTATTAGTCCGTTTAGTGCTTCCTTGAAATGCTTTTCCTGAAGTCTTGTAACTGGACCTTCTGATAGTGACAAATGATCATTTGTTTGATGTGCATCACGATTAGCTCCTTGATGTGCATCATTATATACCTGATGACACGAACCCCATGAACAATTGTGATGGAACCCGAGAACAATCGATGGATACAACCCCAAGAACTAGAAGACAAGAGTTTAAGCCTTGACCCGTAACAAAGAGATGGAATGAACTAAAGACTACGGATAAAAGAAAATGTCACACCGCAAAGGTGATAAATTTCAGAAGTTTGAATGCCACAAGACAAACTCGATATGTTCAGAAGTTCTTTCAAGAACTAAAGATCACACAAACAATACTCCCTCTCTTATATAATGGGAAGAAGTAATTAAGATTACAAAGCATTCACACTAGTCATCAAGAGTAATATATACATGCAAGCAATTAAAAGTACAAATACATGCATGCAATTAAATAGTTTAGCAACTCAAATCAAACTAATCCTCTTACTCATTGAATGAAGAAGCAACTCAAATTAAACTAGTCCTCTTACTCATTGAATGAGTAAACAACTTAAATCAAAGAAGTCTTCATACTCATTTATTATAAGAATGAGTACTCATTCTATCATGCAAGTTCATGTATCAATGGATAAGCCCAATCACATTGATGCACCCTTGATTGATACTTTGATTTATCTGGATCTCTTCTTTTTTAGCAAAATGCCCTTCTATTAGTCCGTTTAATGCTTCCTTGAAACATTTTGCCCGAAGTCTTATAACTGAATCTTCTGGAAGTGACAAATGATCATTTTTTTGATGTGCATCATGATCAACTCCTTGATGTGCATCATCGTCAGTGGCTATGCTTAAGTCCATTCGAATACTCCTAGCCATAGCGGCTCATTATGATTATGTGATATAATAGATGTATATGAAAACAGTATTCCTTTATGAAAATCTATCTGAGGATGTGTAGATGATCAACCCGAAGGTTTCACATCTGTTGATAAAAATAAAGTATACAAGTTTCAACTGTCCATTTATGGACTAAAACAAGCATCAAGGAGTTGAAATATTCATTTTGATGAGGTAATCAAAGAGTTTGATTTCTTACAAAATCTAGATGAACCTTGCATGTACATGAATGTTGGTGGGAGTGCGATCATATATCTAATATTATATGTTGACGACATATTACATATAAGAAGCAATATGACAGTTCTACACTCTACCAAAGGTTGGTTGTCAAAAACATTCAACATTAAAAACATGGGAGATGCAACCTACATCTTTGGGATTAAGATCTATAAAGATAGATTAAAAAGGTTGCTTGATCTTTGCAGTCTACATACATTGATAAAGTGCTAAAGTGGTTTAGCATGGAAGAATCCAAGAAAGGTTTTATTCCCATGAGGCATGGGATTCACCTTTCAAAGTCTATGTGTCCGCGCACACAAGATGAGAGGATTCACATGAGCAAGATATCATATGCATCAACTATAGGATCAATCATGTACGCTATGTTATGTACAAAGCCCGATGTATCATACGCTCTGAGTGTCACGAGCAGATACCAGTTGGATCCAGGCACGGATCATTGGGTGGCTGTCAAGGTAATCCTTAAGTACTTGAGAAAAACTAAGGATTCATTCTTGGTATATGGAGAGGGGTGATATGATTATACGTGGGTATACTGATGCTAGTTTCCAAATGGACAAGGATGATTCCAAGTCACAGTCTGGATACGTATTCACCCTAAATGGAGGTGCAATAAGTTGGAAGAGTTCTAAGCAAGAAATCGTTGTTGATTCTACCACTGAGGCAGAATACATTGCTGCTTTGGAAGCAGCAAAGGAAGCGGTTTGGATCAAGAAGTTCATCACTGAACTTGATGTGGTTCCGAGCATTATTGAAGCAATACCAGTTTACTGCGACAACAATGGTGCCATTGCTCAGGCGAAGGAACCTAGGTCTCATCAATGATCCAAACATGTGCTCCACCATTATCACTTGATCAGGGAGATCATTGATAGGAAAGAAATATAAATTAAGAAAATTTCCACTGAAAGGAATCTAGCAGATCCCTTAACGAAGCCTCTACCTCAAAGTAAGTTTGAGAGTCATGTAGAGTCCTATGGTATTGGATACCATAGCGATTGACATTAGGCCAAGTGAGAGTATGTTATATTTGAGAGGTGTCCTAAGGCAATCACCTTAGATATTGTATTATTTATTAGATAAATAAAATCACTATTTGAGTATACATTCTCTATGTATTTGATTTGATCTTAAACTCAATTACTGATGTCCACAATACAATGCATAGCATGAGAGAAATTATGATTGGATCATAATTAGTGGGTATCTCTACATGTGTAATTATGTACGTATTGAAATATTTCCTAGTCGATGAATTGATGAGATTGGACATCATCAATTCTGTGAGACTAGCATATGTTAGACTCCTTGATTTTACCAAGCAGTCGATCCTCACTGGCTGGAAATATTGGGATGTTGAGAGTTAACATATGGATGTTGGTTAAGGGTAACTAGTTCATTGGAAGTGACCTGCCATGAGATTTCATGTGGTTCTATGAATGTCTATGAAGATCTCATTGCAGCTCGAGTGTAAGTTTCCTTCGACTTGAGGTATTCAAGTCATCTTGGTCATGGAGACTTATACTTTGACATCTTAAGCAAGCGTCTCTATGGAGGTGTGGACCCAGGATGATTGGGTATAAGTCGAAGTGCCCGAAGGTGTTTGAGTAGCCAACAGAGGATTCACCACTCCTTTAATTAGGAGACGTATACCCTATGACCACTTGTCAGGATTGTTACTCGTAAGTCTTTGGCCAAAGCAATAACACGTCAAGAGGATGGTCCTCTTGGATAGTTATTTTGAGTAACTTGAATCCGCAGGATAAAGAAACTACAGCTTGGGCTAGGTGTGACGTAGTCAGCCTAGTGGGGACTGACACATAGACCATGTCCTGAACTAAGCGGGTATAAGATGGTGAAAGGAACAGAGGCACGATCAACTATAGCTGCTGAAGGGTTCAGAAGTGGTTCTGGAATCAACTATGATTTTTTGATTAATTGGGGGTCATGATGTACTACTAGGTGTCACTCATGATCGATCCATAATTAATGGTTAATTATGGATGACCAACATAAATCGAGAAACCTATAAGGTCACATGCACTATGAGTTTCTCCAAGAGACATAAAATGAGTTTGAGAATTAGATTCTCAGATCGAGAGAGATTGAGTCTAGTTGGACTAGACGAAGGGCAAATATGAAAGATATTTTATCAAAAGGAAGCGCAGATGGGCCACATCTTTTGAAGATAAAGTGGGCCCTCTTTGGTTTAATTATAAACTAAATTGGTTTGGTTTTAATTAAAGGTGGTT
The DNA here is from genome assembly GCF_044706935.1 of Curcuma longa. Classification (NCBI taxonomy): domain Eukaryota; kingdom Viridiplantae; phylum Streptophyta; class Magnoliopsida; order Zingiberales; family Zingiberaceae; genus Curcuma; species Curcuma longa. The sequence continues at coordinate 2,315,172 of NC_133869.1, forward strand.
TGGTTTTGAACCAATGCGGTTTGGTTGTGAACCAAACTTAAGTTTAGCGGTTTGGAGTTTGGGTTAATGGATGTGGATTTTTGGTTAACAAACCAAACCCGTTAGAGATCTATAAATATAACTCTTATGAAGAGTTATTTTGGTTTAACAGATTTTATTAATGGTTTTTTTGAACCAAAACTAAAAAAAATTTTTTTTGTTAATATTTCTTAATTATTAAACACCTATAAATATATCTCTTATGAAGAGTTATTAACAGGGATTAAAAACCTAATTGTTAGATTTTAAAAATCCAACACAAACTCCTCCTCTTCCTCTCTTGCTGCCGCCCACAACAGTCCCCTTCTTGTTGCCGCCGCCCATTGTTAGGGTGGTTCTTGTTGCTGCCGGCCATAGGGCCTCTTCCAAAGCTCACCATCGGCTTCTAATCCTCCAAGGATCAGTACCTCCCAAGGGTCGGCCATTCCAGAGCCAAAGGAAGTTGCAAACCGGCGGTGGAAGCAAGGAACACAAGGAGAAGCAACGGTTGTTTCTCCACCGAAAGGTATCGCTTCTTCCTTTCGATTTGGTTTTTGTTTCAGGGCAATTGTTGCCACTGGAACATCCACACCATATTGGTTCACTGCCCCTTCTTGACAGTGAACCATACGACCTTCGAACGGAGGTGTGATCCCCTCTGTTCAATCTGATTCGTATCATCGGGTTGCTTTGAGCCGTCGGATATGGAATCAGACCGTAGGTCCTCTCTCGGATCACTTGTCTCCTCCCTTTGACTAGTATCAAAGCGGAGACATGACACGTGACTTAGAGAAGTCATCTCGAGGAGATCTCAGCACGTGGATACGAGTAGAGGCAACCTTGCTCAAGGTTACTAGTTGATGTCATTTTCACTTTGCGTCATTCAAAAGGTATAAAATTGTTTATGTCTTATTTATGATTATGTTTGCATGTGTGTGTTTCCTTGGATGAGTTTTTACATAATTAGTGATAAATTTATTTATTACGCTTCCGTTGCCATGATTTATGAAAATAAAATTTTAAATTACGCATGTAGAAATATCCACATCTTGATCTATGTCATTAATGACATTGGTATTGTGATTATTGTTAGGGCTTATTACAAACATATATAGTAGCTATGACCTCTTTAGTCCTATACCAATGAAGTTAATGGACCAGATTATTTATAGGGGTATTTTGTACCCATAGAGTTTGATATCAACTGAAGTTATAATCGTATATCATATACACATCACATGTAGCCCAAGTGGGAGATTGTTGGATTTAATCTCTTAAAAGTGGGCTTAATTGTAATTTGTATATACGGATACGAACCGAATCCATTTAAGTGATCTAAATAAGGTTTTTAAGGTTTTCAGATTATTCAATGTGGATTAAATATGTAGAATCTGTTAGTCCGTTCTGTTATTATTGGATATGAATTAAATATATGGAATAGGTCAATTTATTCCGTTATTATTTATGGACTGATAACGGATTGGATTTCTATATATAGGGTTTGGTCCCTGAGGGTTTAGAATAATTGACATCCTACCTTCGTTTCCCATTGACAAAGGTGTTACAGCGCCATCATCCTAATTCCCTTGGAAGATCACCCTCTTGCTTCCGCTTCATCTTCTTCCACAGGGATCGAGCAGTTGACGTTGGACAAAGACAATGACTCTTCAATCAGGTTCTTTGTCGTTATCTTCATAATTAATATACTAAATCATATTTTGTTGAAACTAGACCCTTGTTTATTTGTATTTCCAATTATTCAAGTTCTTATTCAGTTTATAGAACTTATACAGTTTAGGATTTATAAATTCAATACTTCATTTTTGTTTGTCATTGTGATTTGTGACGCAGACAGAATTCTTTCAATCGATTGTTATTATTCTGACCAAGTACCATGGATGGTCAAGCCATCAGTCAATGAACAGTCCAACGTGTGCGACTTTCTGGAAGAACCGATTGAAGAAGATGACGGGAACCTAAAATGCATTTCAAAAAGAGGTTAGACTGGTATCGAAGAGCTCCGACAAGCTACTCCGACGCTCAAGTTAGGATTCTTACTAAGAAGATTAATAGAGAAGAGTTCAGAGAGAGAACTTGGAATAAGACTTCGTGTTAGGGTTTTTATAATCATCCCAAAAGCTTCTCCACGTCAGGCGAGATGACACCATTATGGAAACCTATCAGGGGACTAGATCTGACAACCATTTTCTTTTGACCTTGTATGCAGAAGGAAGGGGTATCTGAGAGGACCAGGTCTGATAATCTTGTAACCACGTGCTTATTCTTAGGCCGCTGCATGCCTGCAAAAATATTCATGTTCCCCCTTAGTGGGACCCTAGAGGACGTCACAACATACGTAAAAAGTGGGGCCCAGGACTAAGATGGTTGAGAGGGCTTAGCCGAGATGAGACTTCGGACCAAGACAACCGAGATGGCATGGCCAAGATGAGACTCGAGAAGGAGACGACCATGACGGCGTGGTCGAGATGAAACTCGGGGCCGAGACGAACATGATCGAGATTAGACTCGATATCAAGATGGCTGAGATGGCATGGCCGAGATAAGAATCAGGACTGAGATGGCTGAGACGACATGGCCAAAGATGGGACTCGGGATCGAGATGGCCGAGACAGCGTAACCGAGATGAGACTCGGGACTGAGATGGCTGAGACGGCGCTGAGGCTGAGATAGTTATGGGGTTCTGCCCAAGCTTCACTTGGGTGGGGTTCCTGAACTTTGTTCTTGAATTCCCTGAGACAGCTCCGGCCCAATAAGCTTAGCCGTCAGTGGCCGGGCCCGCGAAGCAGGTAACCGGCAGCCGAGAGTACTATAAGAAGGGCGTCGAATTCAAGCGACTTATTATTATATTAGGGGTGTTGACGAAAGTAGGGTCAAAGATCACCAGATGCGCAATGCGTGACAAATGCAACTTGAAATTAGAAGAAACTCAAAAGAGAAAAAATGCGTCGCGCTGCTTCCTTTCCCGAGTTAGGGTATCATCCCTAAAATACTCAGGGTCAGTCGGGGAGGGTATCCTTTAGGCCATTATTGAGTTTTGGGCTCGACTGATAAAGGGAGTCAAAACAGATAGTATATAGTGAAGGATAGTCAAAACAGATAGTATATAGTGAAGGATAGGGAGAGGGGACCCGTTTAAAGGTAGAGGCTTATAGGGAGAGAGTAGAGTGAATGAAGGATAGGGAGAGGTACTGTTTAAAGGTAGAGGCTTATAGGGAGAGAGTAGAGTGAATCTTTCGTAGGAAATTCCCATAGAACTTATAAGGAGGGCACGACTCTTGCCTGCTTGAGGGCAGAAGGGTTAGAAATGACTGAACTCCTACCCTTTGAAGGGTAATGAATTCAGCTATCGTAA
>NC_133869.1:2318662-2348545 GCF_044706935.1 Curcuma longa
CCTACATATCCCTACTACATAAACATGAGACTTAAGTGGCTATTTAAGCCCATCCAAGGCTTGAATTAAGTTGATTAAGTCATATGACTTTCTCTTGGTCAAACCTTCTTTGATTGTCACATCTTCAATTAGCACATTATGTGCTTCCTTCATTTTCTTAGCCTTAGCTATTGTAATTGGGCCTCCATTGATGTATAATGGATCATCAACAACATCTAGAGTGGATTGAGTATGATCCGTATTAGCTTGTTGGGCAACTTATTCACTTGGTTTGACTCCATCACAATTGGAGCGAGGGGCAGGCTACTGCAGTATCCAGGTGACCGTAGATGCTTCCAAGCGACCGATATAAATGGAATCCTACAATACGAGAATGTCAGGTCAAAGAAGAAAGTTGACCTAGCTCTAAGCGACCAGGAGATCTTAGTCAATTGGGATCGTGAATAATATTTATTACTTGATAAATATTGCGGCCATGCGACTCCCAACCAATCGAGGCTGGTCTAGTCGATTGGGGCTAGATAAACGTTCGCTTTCGAAGAAGATCTATAAAAGGAGCCACGAAATAGAACTTTCAATAATCTCATTCTCGACGTGCCTGTGCTCACATTCAGTGCTCTTCGGATGCTAAGCACTGTAACATCGTGTTTCATTCTTTATATACAATAACATAAACATAACATTATCATTTATTTACTTGTCATACATTCTTGATTTATTATGTCTTATTTTTAGATTCTTTTTAAGATTTTTTTCACCTGTAGAATCTTTTTAGGAAGGAATTAATCGTAACAAGAATCAAGTTGTTTATGTTGTACATCCTAACAATTTGTGCAATAGAAATCTTGCATGCTTAAATTAGAAAATATTATTCTCATGTTAGTCACATATCTACTTTAATTGATTATTCTTTTTCTGCTACATTACTCTATATATATTGTTTAGAGTTATTTTTTGCCCATAAAAACTAATAAAATTTGTAACACTATTCATCCCCTCTAGCATCGAGTTTGATCCAACATACTTATCATCTTTTTGTCTTTGTATTTATTTCTTGTTGGTTATGTGTTTGTAGGACTAATTGTTATAATAACTTTGTTTGCTCTCCTTATGTATCAGTCAAGAAAGATGAGAACACTTAATATTCTTTTTTAATACAAATTTACAAAATCAATCATCAAAGCATAATTTGCTGACCTAATGGCTACTTTCTAACTTTATTATCAAGAAGCTTATTTGGTTGGTAATTGGATAAGGCTAATGTGAGATGATTAACATTCCATGATAATGTCACTTGTTAAAGTAGTTCCATTTTACTCGACAACACATACAATTTAGTACTAGCTAGTCTGCCAATGGTTAAAATGTTTTCATCCAATGTACATATACGATGTTGGCCACTAAGGAAAATATGAGTAGCATTAACTCCTTAGCGAACTTTAAGGGATTAATAGTGTCATTTGGTGAACATTTACTTGACAAGACCCATTTGCATTACATGGTGGATTCTTTGGAGGAAGAGAAATTGGCTAGATACAAGAACATCCATTTCATTGATCATATCCTGCTACTATTCTTGCTTGGGTTCAAAAAGTACTTTAAAACATTTCTAGGAGTCGATTTAATGATAAAGAAGACACAAAAACATATTATTTGATTCACAAATGCATAGGATTTAAAATGAGAAAGTGGAATTGTGGTGAATGACTATGATACCATGTTATAAATGAGGAAATTATTCTTCTTACTATCTCTGCAGCTTGGTGTATATATTCATAATCAATAAGGTATTTGACATATACTATCTTACATATGTTTATTTACACGGTGGTCTTTGTATGAACCTTGTTTCTTTGGTTATTAGTCCATGAGTGTACACAATGCACTAACAATAACAAATAACCAATTCATATCTTAATCTATTCATTAATATATTATCAATTATTTTTTTAATATGATGCCTAGAATCTATATCCTTATTTTAGTCTCATAATCTCAATGTAAAAAATAAATCTATCAAATTATTTTAAAAATTTTAAGAAGCATGAGGTTCTCCAGGATCACCATATCAAAATCAAATGTTTATAGAGCTTTGACCTACTGCTACGCATTCAAGAAGTGTCCTACGTGCTGTCCAAATATCCATGCCCTACAGTTGAATTGCCAACTCTTCTTATTTGTGCATAATAGCTTAGTAAAATGTGCCTAATAAGGACTTGTAAGTTAATGAAGCAAAATATCTAGGAATGCTCAATATACTAATGTAGGTTTTGAGACTTAGTTGAGTAATTTTTTATTAATTGAAAATTTTTGAATTTGAATTATAGACTAACTTGTAAGAAGCTTGAGGTTATCCAAAATCATCTACTCTATCTAATTGAGATTTTTGTAGTGCTGACTAGCATGTCTCCAACAAGCAACTATGGAATATCCATGTCCCACAGTTGAGTTGACAACTCTTATTGTGCATAGCAACTCTGAAAATTTGTCCAATATGAATTTATTAGCTCATAAAGAAGAAATCCTAGCACACTTTCTAGCACCCACATTTTAGTTTTGATGTCTTCAACAAGATACTTATGGTTCATGACTATAGTTGTTTAATTTTTGTATTTTTGTAAAATATTTTTGAATAGTTAAGCATGTTTCAAGTTTTCTTCTTGTGTGGATTTTGTTCTTTGAGTTAAAGCTTGCCTCAACAATTGTGGTTACTTAGGTAAGTAAATGTTCATAGCTATATATATACGGATTTGATCGGCTGGGCGACATCTCGTGGGCTTCTGCTGGGCGACATCCGACGTGCACGCCACGTCGGCGGCGCCTCGCGTGCGCGTGGCCAGCGGGAGGAAAAAAAACCCCGCATCGCGATGTCTTCTCCGCAGAACCCTAACCCGCGATCTCCTCCTTCCTCTTCGCCGCCGCTGCCCCAACCCTCCCCTCCGCCGCTGCCTCTCCTCCTTTCTCTTCGCCGCCGCAGCCCTAACCCTCCCCTCCGCCTCCGCCTCCTTTCTCTTCGCCGCCGCTCCCCGCGATCTCTTCTCCGCAGAAAAACCCTAACCCTCCGCCTCCTTTCTCTTCGCCTTCCTCTTCACCGCCGAAAACCTCCCTCGTCCGCAGAAAAACCCTAACCCTCGCTCTCAGCCCGCTCGCAACCCTGGTCGTCGCCGCTCGCCGCCGCTCGCCGCCGCAAACGTCCCTTTCTTTCTCCCCTCGCGACCTCTCGTGGCCAGGAAAAGCAGTCCCTGCTCCCTCCTCCATGTTTCTCCCCTCAAGACCTTTCTTCTCCCCTCGCTCGTGCTCGCTGGGTGCGCTCCGCGCCGCAGCTCTGCGCCGCCAAACTGCTGGTCGCCTTCTGCTCACCGCCGCCAACCTGCTGGGCGCCTTCTGCTCACCGCCGCCAACCTGCCAACCTGCTGTGCGCCTTCTGCTCACCGCCGCCAACCTGCTGCACTCCCTCTGGACTAAGGGATACATTCTGGTTAGCTTGATTATTTATTTCATTTGCCTCAAAGACTAGTAATGCTGGACAAATTACTTCAAAGTTACACGTCATAGAACTTGAAGCCCAACAAGGTACCTTGATTATTTATAATCACTGAGATTAGTTTCTAAAGTTTGATATTTTGGCAAGAGTGTTACATACGGAAGAGGATAACCTAACTCCTATTCTTTGTAGATAAATGTCAAAATAAGGATTGTTTCTGGATGACTTGTGGTGCTGTGGCAGCAGAATCCAAAAGAGTTAAGATAAATTGGGTGTTGTTGGTCAGGTAATGCAAATCAGATTATTGCTTTGTAAAGGTGTCATAATATGCAATCATTTATCATAGTTTTTAATGTTTGCATGTAACTTGCTTTAAGTCTATTTACTAATACAGATAATCTATGCTCCTTTTTTTCTCAGCAAAGTATTGTGGTTTTCTGAAGCAACACTTCGTTTAGAACTGTGCAGCAATACAATTTCAACCAATTTTTTGTACCATTACACATATTTGATGCCAGTTTCTTGTATTCTTGTCCATGAAATATTCAGTGAGTATTATCAAGTTTTGACAAATTTGAGTAGCTAAATAGAGCATGTTTGCTTTGCATTCTAGAGTTTAAGAAAGGCCATGTTAAAGTGATGTGGAGGTCTTTTGTATCATACAGAATGTGTGTTGCTTCTAGGTCCAAGATTAGAAAAGCTCAGTAGTATTGTTTTTTTCATGTGTTGATTCAGGTTTATACAAGTAAGTTTTGCATACTTGGTTCATGTTAGTGATATGTTCTATTCGCAAATATTTGAACAAGCTCAGTAGTATTGTTTTTTTCATGTGTTGATTCAGGGGAAAGATGTATTTGAGGCATTTTACAAGAAAGATCTTGCAAAAAGATTATTGTTGGGAAAGAGTGCATCAATTGATGCTGAGAAGTCAATGATCACAAAAGTAATTAAAAGTATTCCTAAAGATTGTTGCATGAATTCATATGAAGATTTATATTTATGCAATTTCTCTAAGATGCAATTTCTTGTCTTTTCAGCTGAAAACCGAGTGTGGCAGCCAATTTACAAATAAACTCGAGGGAATGTTTAAGGTACCATAATTGTTGAATGGATCTACTGTTTGAACTTTTTGCTATAGATCTATCATCTATTATTGTCAAGGGCAATACTTGTGCTATTTTTCATGGTGATTGAATGACTTCTACATTTTTAGCCTGGACTTGATACATTTTTGACCTACAATATTTTTAGATAATATTTGGTGGATATCAGCTGTTTTATTTCTTTTGCTTAATTTCATTTATTCAAATGCAGATTGTCAGTGCATCGCTAGATGGGGATATACAGTTCCTGGATGTTAGAAACCAATCTGAACCATATCTTACCATTGATGCACATAGGGGCTCCTTTGCTGCCGTGGCAATTCATCGGCATGCTCCAATTATTGCAAGTGGTTCTGCTAAGCAAATTGTGAAGGTTTTCAGTCTAAAAGGAGAGCAGCTAAGCATCATCAGATATTACCCTACTTTCATGGCTCAGAGAATAGATTCTGTTAGCTGTCTCACTTTCCACCCGTACAGAGTACTCCTTGCTATTGGTGCAGCCGATGCCTGTGTATCTATATATGCAGATGACACTTACCAAACAAGATGACTTGCTTTTGGCAACGTTCAAACCTCCAGATCGTGACATCTGGCTGCACAACCCTGCTTTGCATGTGAAAGTTGTTTCTACTGACTCTTGATGTATGAGTTTAACTCATGTAGCTCTTGTAAATCATGTATGAGTTTGGTTAATAAAATTTTGATTTTTTGCCCTTGGACATGAAAGTTTTGTAGTTCTTTTTTGAAGATGTGATTCATCCATGTCTGGAACTAGAGAGATGCTCCTTGTAGATCATCACAAACCTTTTATAGTTTGTCAAACAGCACACCAAAGAATAGTCCAGTAAAGTTAAATTCAATTTCCCCATTTAAACCTTTGTATTTAATGTCAAGGAACCTTGAGGTCGGCGCATTGGAAGATCTTTTTCAGCAATCGAATTGAATGAAGTCAAGTACATAGATGTTGCTCAATTTTGTGCTAAGTACATAGTGCGAATAAGTAATTCCAAATCAACACTTCTCAAAATTAACGCATTAAGAAGAAAACACGAGGAAGTGTAACATGTTACAATAATGATGTCATTTTATCACATCATGATCCATTAATTCAAATATAATTTCAAGTTCAACACACCATTTACAAATAACTTAGATAAACCACACTTACAACAATTTAGATATAATCAACATTTACAAGATAACACTCCCTAACAACTTGAAATAACACATCTAATCATCACTACTCATTTGCAGAGATTCTAATTGTTGCTTTATGTCTTCTAACGCATCTTTCAACTTAGCTATTTGTTCAGCCTTCGAAAGACTTCTCCTTGAATTTGAATTACAAGTTGCCCTTGAAATTTCTTTTCCCCTTGATGTTAAAGGACTGGTGTAGATGCTTTATTCAAATGTTTATAATAAGCTTTTTCAGTCTCTTCTCTATTTTTAAAAGATTGATGTATAGCACCTTTAAAACCAGTCACTTGATTAGATGCTTCTATCCATGTGTCATAGATACCTGGTTCGCGTCCAACAAAAACCACATATGTTTTTCCCTACATAAAAATTAACATTCATAATCTTATAAAAATAAAATTTTAGAACTTAAAAACAAATAACATACCATTTGCAAGTTTCCTGCAAAAAAAAAAGACAAATCAGAATAGAATTACTAAAAACTGAAAACAAACAATAGCAAGAAAATTTTCAGACGGAGGACCAAATCAGTTAGTTCTACATATATATCTCAGTCAAAAACATCCAGATCCTTTTGTGTTCTTCATAGAAAAATTTCCCAGTTCTTATAATTTACTTCATAGCAATAATCCCTAGACCATGGTCATTACTGGCATTCAATTAACTAGATTCTAGTATAAAGCACAATAAACCCAAGGTAATTTATTAGAGTAGTAGATTTCTAGACACTCACCTGATTGGATAATTTGGTGCATCACGAACCTGATTGGACACTCACCTTTGTGCATAATGTAAAATATCCATGCAAATTGGAAGAGTATTTCCAAAAGCTAAAAACATGTTTTAGGTTGGACATTGAACCAAATCAAATTAAGGATGCCAAGTAGCTAATCCACTTCAGAACAACTAAAATTTTAGTATCTATAAACTTTGGTCACTTGTGGATCAATTAGCATTTAGAAGATCAACAAACAATCAACAAGACAATCCAGAATTTTGCTGATCCAGGCTGATCCCAACAGAGCCATTGAATTTACAACTGGTTTCGCAGACAATTAATTCTATTTTTTTAACAATATTGAACCATTTCATATTTCAAGCTAACTATTTTCAAATATATTCTTGCTAAAAGAACAATAGGAAGAATCAAAGTAGGTGCCAGCACAGCAACTACAGAAGAGAAAAATACTAGCTAAAATTTTCCAACTTATCCTTGTTTGAGAATCATAGTAAATACAAAAATGTACAACAGTCAAAAACAGAGATTGAGTGAAAGATGTAATTTGGCGCCGCCCTGAATCAGGTAGGCGGTGGAGTTCGTAAAAGAGGGTTCTTTACCTTGATGAGCTGGCCCTTGGTGGCGCGAGTGCGGACGACGGTATCGCAGAACGAGAGGCCGGAGGAGGCGCCAGCTGGGGGGTCGAGGAGGAGAGAGAGGGAGAGGGCGCCGGCCGATCGCGAGGGGAGAAGAGGTCGCGGTGAGCAGAGAGCAGTGCAGGGGAGCAGGGGAGAAGAGAGCAGGGGAGGACGAATCGGTGGTTAGGGCTTGCTGTGTGCGGCGGCGAAGAGAAAGACGGAGGAGGGAGGTTTGCGGCGGCGAAGAGGGCGGCGCAGAGAAAGGAGGCGGAGGGGGCTGCGGCGGCGAAGAGAAAGGAGGCGGAGGCGGAGGCGGAGGCGGAGGGTTAGGGCTGCGGCGGCGAAGAGAAAGGAGGAGAGCCAGCGGCGGAGGGGAGGGTTGGGGTAGCGGCGGCGAAGAGGAAGGAGGAGATCGCGGGTTAGGGTTCTGCGGAGAAGACATCGCGATGCGGGGTTTTTTTCCTCCCGCTGGCCACGCGCACGCGAGGCGCCGCTGACGTGGCGTCCACGTCGGATGTCGCCCAGCAGAAGCCCATGAGATGTCGCCCAGCCGATCAAATCCGTATATATATATATATATATATATATATATATATATATATATATATATATATATAAACAATTAACACAGACTTAATTAGAAAAAGATTCTACAGCAATCGTGATGACATGGATGCAAAAACACTTACGGCACTTAATCGTATAAACAATGCAGACTTAATTACAAAAAAGATTCTGCAATCGTGATGGCATGGAAGAAGAATTTGTAAAATAAAATAAATAATAATAATAATTTATAAAAGTAGATTAGAAAGAAAGTCAATGTTATTAACATACATATTTTTATTTTAATAATTAATGTATATAAAAAATATCAGACTTAGATGCCCTCCGCTGTCCTCTCAATGAGACACACACGTTAATCGAGTTGTATGATTAAATAAGATAAAAAAAATAGCAATAATAAATAAAATAAAAATAGCATGGACCTTGGGCTGAAACTAATTGTATTTGATAATGTATCGCAACGTAGTTTGACTGTGTTATATTACCCATATAGTAATCAGCAAACATCACACCATACTATGGAGATGGAGAGGAAGGAAACTATAGCTAGAAAACCATGCAACGAGGAGGAACATAAAAGAAAACCAGTTAAAAATTTGAGAAAGAAAAAAATTCCAAATTTCCACAGAAGATTATAGGAGTGTATGGATTTAGGGTTTACATGAGACTAAGATTATAGGAGTGTATGGATCTGAAATCCGCTGAATTTGGGCTGGAAATTATGGGGTCATGAATCCTTACGTGGGCCTCCAGTTAACAGTCAATCTATGGGCTGAATTTGATCGACCAAAATGATTTCAGAATTTTGACCAGGTCAAAATCAGTGAAGGAGCAGAAGTTTTGGCTCGATTTACCTCTTTACATATAGTCGTGAAGCCGATCATGTAGGGCCGCTGATGTGACGGATTCCATCTTTTGTAAAAAGAAGAGAATAACACATAGAGGCATTCATACAGGAGCCCTTGGGTGCTATTACCATCTGCTCTTAGTTTTCTAGGAACAAACACATATTGCTGAACTACATTACTTGTTCAAAAGTATACAAAAATAATAATAATTTGCATATTCATCCCTCATGGATAAAGTTGAGGCTGCACACAATCTTTCTATATTTTCCAAAAAAAAATTGACATGATCCAATTGCTTTTGGCCAACATGAATGATTTTTCATATTGATTCAAACCAGCAAAAAAAAAAATTAGACAAAGATACAGACAGAATCAATTAGTCAATTACAAATTACAAGAGAATTACAGCATAAACTCTCATCTGAGGGGGTTTTTTTCCTTCAATTTATCCATTTACATGTAATAAATAAAATGAACCTAAAAACCCTCCCTCAACCCTCCTATCAACCCCCAAAAAGAGCCCCTCTACCACTCTGCTTTGTGTGCTAACTCACAATTTTGTTATCAAACTTTAATGACTTGAAATCATTCATTTTCATCTTGCACTTGTGAAAGACTCTGCTGCCTTCCACCTCATGGCTCTTTACCTTCTGCATAATTAGTTTTTCAGAAAAATTAAAATGGCAAAACATATATAATTATGAAAATATATTGATAGAAACTCACCATTAGCAGGAGAAGGATCAACATGTACAAAAAAGCTGGCAGATACAATCAGATAGCAAAGAATCAACATTAAACCTTTGAAATAGTTAGAAGTTCCCTCCTGCAGTAGAAGCATAATTAAGCTTAAGCTTAGGATGTATATACAAATCACTTTCAAAAATAAGCAACATCCTCGTAAACAAAATAATAATCTTAACAAATTATTAAGAAGTTTGGGTTTAAGCATCTGTGCAAATTAATAGTTGAGTTTCAGAAATTAATCATCTATCTATTTATCTCATGACATCTCTGAGGTAGTTGAACTAATTCATGAGAAAGAAAAGAACCATTAGAATTAGAATTAGAATCATCCAAAAACTTATTAGTAGAAGTGGTGTCTTGATACCTGAAGCATGAAGGCAACAACCAATACAGTTATAAACAAAGTTGCTGTCTCAAAAAGTTGAAAATTCAAGTCCATGGGTTGTCCCATGATCCATCCTACCACCACACAGAAAGGAATCTGCATAGCAAATGAAGCATCTAATCGAAACATTAAAATGGATGATCAATTCATAAAAAGTACTATTGTTTCATGTATCGATTGATGAACGGAAAGAATATATAGTACTATGAGCAAAGAACATATGCAAGTAAGTGTGAATTTGGCTTACCCCAAACATGGAAATCTGAGTAGAGGACCCAATAGCAACTCCAAGAGAAATGTCCTGAAAATGAAATATTACATGAATATAGTGATTTAATTTAACTAGGAAAAACTAGACTTTGAAGGAAGAGAGAAGAGTCATCATACAAGCTTGTCTTTCATGGCAAACATGATAGCACTTGCATGCTCAGCAGCATTGCCAACAATAGGGAGCAAAATGACACTGATGAAAGAAATAGGAATGTTCCATGCAATTGAAGCACCCTGTGAAGTGAAATCCATTTATGGTGGATGCAACATACGACTAAATGAACTTCGATGATTAAACGATCTTCCAGGATTTTAGAACACCAAGCAAAACTAACTCGCACTCTAAAGCCCTTGGAGGAAAACAAAAAGGGTATTAAAGGATGGATAGATACCTCAATTGCATCCACCAAGTAGTCAGATAGCACTGAGATCCAAATTGTCAAAATTGCAAGCCATATGATGGCTTCCCATTTTGACATCTCAGGAGCTTCATCTTCTTCATCTTCTATGATCCCCCCATTTTCACATCCTTCCTTCAGAAAACATGAATCAAAGAACATTGTTCATCATTTTCAAATCTAGTTTTATGAAATATTCCTATCTGAACATGATAAGAAGCCTAAATTCTCTTGTTCACATATAATTCCAAACCGATAACTTATCCTTTGGGGAGATTTCACTAGCAACAATGATTGGAATGCATTTACAAGTCTACAAGTAAACTAACCTCGTTTATGGGATAGTAGGAATCACTACTGCTTTTTAACTGGAAAGCTATGTAACAAGCATAAGCCACAAGCATTATGCAGCTGCTAAATCTCGAAAGTGCAATTTCTGACTTGCCGTAATGTACTTCGGTATGTGTATAATGAAGAACAGCAGGGAACAATAAACCCATTACTGCCATTAGAAGCAACCCAGAGTTCACTATAGCATTTGCCTGCCATAAGCAAGACAACATGAACTTTCATCTTCACTGGAATTAAAAAAAAAACATTAAGGCTAATAGTTTCATAACAATGTGCCTTATCGAAAACTTGATCCTTGTTCATGAAAACAATCCCTCCACTGAAGAAGGCACAACCGAGAACAAGCAGCATGTTCGATAAAATAGATCCTAATAGTGATTGTTGCACGACTCGTATCAGCCCACTTTGTAGTGCATGGACTGATATTATCAACTCAGTTGCATTTCCAAAAGTAGCATTCAAGAGGCCCCCCACTACATTTGGAGTTCAAAGTATCAAATTAGACATTCAGCCTTTAAAACAATTCATTCTTGATTTTGCATTAAATTTATCTCTTTCTGTTATTTACTTAAAGATAAAGAACCATCTCAATGAAATAAAGATAAAATTGTTCACCTGTTGCTCCTGTGAAAAACACTAACTGCCTGCAATGAAGAACAAAACCAACTGTATCAGATATAGACTTGAAAATGTAGAATTGAGAATCAAACACTAAGTTTTCTTACTCGGTTGTGAAACCTAAACGCTCCGCCAAGGGAATAATGCCCAATAAGCTGAAAAGGAACACCCAACCCTACATAATGCCCAACAACAGAACCACATGAAAAATCAGAAATTGCTCCTGGTGAAAATATTGGCTAAAACAAAGCTTTGTAGATGAATTGACTAACTTTATCATCGGTCGTATAGCTGATCAAGACTGCTAGAGGTCCAAAAGGCATCAATATGTTTATCTTGGCTGTGAATAATATTATTTTCAAGCTCCTCCAGAAGTTAGTTTTCTTGATACTATCTGTTCGTTCGATAGCAGAAATAGGATCATGCTGAATTCCATTCAGACCGATAGACTTTATCGACACGTGCATAGGACCGGCAAGGCTTTCATCCTCAAAATCATGTTCTGATCTACCATCAGGAGGAACCATCTTTATGGCCAACACACACAAAAAAAAAAGGTGTAAGCAACAACAAGAAGTATTTTTCTCTATAAAAAACGCATAATATTCAGGAGAACTCACTTCAAAGGAGGTAGGAACTATAGCAAGCTGAGTATTTTTTTCGATTTGGTGCATCTGCAGAGAAAGATTGATCAAGAAATATAGAGTTAGCAACTCTAAGTTTCTCAAAAAAATGATAAGACTCTAAGAGACATGATAATCATTAGATCAAGCACTTTAAATTTAGAGAGCAGAATATATTTTATACTCAAAAAAATCTCATAATATATTTGATCTTGATCCTGAAACACAAAGTTAGAGAGTCAAATATGCTTTCTTTATGATGAAATAGTATTCAATGTATAATTTTTCTTCTAATAAATTCAAATATTATGGATCCTAACGAATGCACAATGAGTACAAACTATTATCTTTCATATAAAATACTATAAAAATTTTGAAATATCCTGACTAATAGTTCATTTACAGCTTTGCTAATCAAATATACAACTTGTTAAAATAGTGATGAATATCCTCAAATCCTAAATAAAAAAAATACAGATAGAATTAAGCAATGATTTCATATATTATTTCAAAAAAAAAAGCATCGGATTCAAATTTATAAAACAAGAAATCTTTGAAAGAATTTCAATGAACCAATTTGATCGTGATTCAATATTAGTCTTAATTAACTTTTCACAAATGGTCTTGATGAATTCACTCGTACATCATCACAGAGTGAATATGAAATGAAAGGTGAATTGCATAATCAATTTAGAAAATCAAGATTTTATTCTAAGAATATCGAAATTGCAAAGACAGTATATCACCAATTTTTCTCCGCATATCAAAAGTATATATGTTTTTGCTTAGTGAAGGGGAAACAAAAGATGAACAAAAAGAAAATACCTCCGGAGATGATGGAGGATTAGAGTTGAATGGCATCTTACTTCCAGTCATTTCTCTAGCAGATAGAAAATGCCCCTCTACTCAATTTGTGATAACCCGAGCATCCAAGCGATCGAAAAACAACCATCAAATTAAAAAGAAGAAGAAGCACTTGAAACAAATTGAAGCAAATATTTATTAGTCGATCATCATCTTGGAAGGCTTAGGAATGAGAACAAGAAAATGAAGAGGAGAAGGAGAAGGAGAAAGAGAAGATTCAATGCAATTGCTTTCTTTAGGAAGTCATATGCTCATATTTTAGATGGATGGCCGACAGCCATAGAGACCACATTGTGTTACGCTTTTTTCGTGCATACCAACAATGGCCTGAGCATTGCGATGGAAAAAAAATAAGGCCTACGGACATCAAAATTTGATCTTGCATGTGTTTTAATTTATGACCGACAATATTTTCCTATTTTTTATATTTTCTTATTTTTTTGGTAGTTCGCTGTATGAAAGAATGGTAAGTTTCTTCTTAATTAATGCAATAAAATATGTCTAAATTGAATGAAATCATTTTCAATTTAAAAATGAAGAATTTTATATTATGAGATCAATAAAAAATTCAATCCGCACTTAATTTTTTTATCTTGATTTCTTTGTTTAATCTTAATTAATTACCCCTACTATTATTTGTGTATAAAAATGTATATTGTTTTTTATTTTTATATTTTAAGATATTTATGAACCTAAAAATAAAGTTTTAGAAATATTTTTAAATAGCTGAATATCTTTTCCGGCTAGTTATATTTGACTATTAATTATGACTATTATTAGTGCATTAACAATTGTATTTTTAAAATAAATTGAGATAAAAAAATATTATATTCATTTGAAGATTGTGATATCTCAGTTGTAATAATTGATTATTATTGGAAACTTCATTGAAGAATTGTATTCTTCATATAAGATGCTGAGCTTGCAAAAGGCATTCAACAAATTAATTTAAAAAGCATGATTCAACAATATAGCTATACCATAATTTAAATTTTCAACTGATTAACATTAAAATTCATTTTAAATTGAATTCCTTCATTTACTTGTAAAGATAATTTTCTGGTATATATATTATTAACCTTTTAATTTCCTAAGAAGTTTGATGATTAATAAATTTCTTGGTTGTGTCCTCATGGTTGTCACTTCTTTGAGAATGATAGTTATAATCTAAGAAATTTCATTTTAATTTGCTTCGTTTCAATAAACTTCTTATATTTTTAAAATTTTGCATCCTCATTCTAAAAATATTTTTTTAAACTTTCCATAAGGAAAAACACTCTACTACTCTGCTAATTTGCTCGTATTATTTTTTTATTTAAAAAAAAATTAAGAGTGGTCAAGCATTCACATTTAATTACAAATATTAGTCTGAAGATGATTTTTTTAAATTTATTATCCATCTTTCACATTTCTGTCTAGCAAATTTTCTTTTTATTTTATTTTCAAAACAGTCAGCATTATAATTTATATTTATTTAAAAATTTACTTTACAATTAATTAGACTAAATTAAAATATACTTATGAATTTCAATTTGTTATTATCTAAATTTAATTATTTAAAATTTGGTTTACCAAATCAAATGAAAACTTTGAATTGGAATTCTCATTTATTATATTAAAAAAATTGATAAAACAAGTACGCAATTTTTTATTCAATAAATATATTATTAGTTTTCCAAAAAACCAAATGCATATTTTAGATTCGCAGTTTTATAAAATATTACATCCTAAAATTTTAAAATCAGATAAATTCACAAATGAGGCATGTGTAAAAGTTTTTGATGGTAATACGCAAGCAATTAGGTACTAGTGCTTCTTCACTAGACGAGAGTTTTTATGAACTCGTGCAAATGTTATCTATTTGTTCACTATAACAATAAGTCATCACGACAAAGCATTACTAAAGCTACATGAACTCATTTAAAAATTCACTTAGAACAATAAACGAGTAGGTCAACTTACAAATACCCATAAGAACTGTAATTTTGCACAAATCTGAACCCTATTTTTAAACATAAGGCACCCTAAACCGAGTTAAATAGATAGAATACCCATGATATAAACAATTTCAAGCAAACTCAAACATGGATATTTGATGTTGTTCGATATCTAAACCGGTCTCAAAGATATCAATGTACCAGTAGATATTGAGTACCTAGTGTAGAAGCCACTTGCAGAGTATCCAACTACAAGCAAGTATGCAGAAAGTCAAGCCACAAAATTTACAACAGATACCCAACTTAACGTAACAAATACACAAATGCGACCAGAAGATCTCACAAGTTTAAACAAACTCAAACTTAATCAAATCCCATTATTAAACATAATTGGATGCGCAAAACCTGCCTTAAATATAGGGCAGTTAACCATGGAACCATAGAGGCTATCGACAATCCAACCAATGAACTTCTATCCAACTCCTAGCCAATATGCAGAAAGCAAAGCCAAAGAAAATTTACAAGCACCAAGCAACTATTATAAACAGGTTGAAAGAATTTTTCAGTGGAAAAATGGCATTTTCCTTTTTTTTCCTTTTTCTCATATTCAATTGAGACAAGAACTACAGGAGATATGAGCACAAAAATGATAGGGCTGTTCACCCTGCCTCCTCCCTAACCCCCACTGAGACTAAAAGACATAAAACAAAAGGAAGAAGAATGAATAAGAATGGATGAATCAGAGACCCCATCTTACACCTACAACCCAAGGAATGCAATTATGAATCATAGTGCTTCCCTTCCAGATGGGTTTAGGTTGAATAACTTAGTTGATGATACGACACCATCCTATCGGCTGCTTCTTTGAGCCCATCACCATGCTATCGGCTGCTTCTTTGAACCCATCATGGGTTGGTGGTGCAAGAGAGAGAGGTTTTGTTGCTGCTCTTCCTAAGTGGAAATGGTTATTTACAGTTAACTGGAGTTTCGGGCAACTTCTGCAGCTCGCTGTCTCATCATCTCCATGACAGCAGCCCTTCGTCTCGATTCAGACTGTTGCTGCAGTCTTCTCAAGTGCTCCCTCAGATCTCTGGAAAAGTTTAGAAAAAAAAATAACACTAGTTAATCTAGGAAGTAATAGCAAAGAGAATCTTTGAATGTGGTAACAATAAAAGAAGTGTTGATACCTGCACCGCGGCACGCTGCATTCAGATTTGTTACATGCTCGGGCATGGAGCTGAAGGAGATACCACATCCTTTTACATAAGGGACAACCTCCTGAAGCACGTATTCTGCATTGTATTCCATGGCGGAATAGGCTTTTAACTTTACGGCAGTTGGGATATTGGCACTGGGGAAACCGACACTGTGAAGCATGGACCAAGAGATCTAACATTTTCCTTAGCTGCATAGATAAAAGAATTGAATGATTTCAGTAAAGCAAACAATTTGATATGTATCAACAGAAAGTAAAGCAAGCTCTTTATGACCTCAAATAAGATGATGAGGAGTACATTTATGAGATCGAGAGAATAAAAGAAAACAAAAACAAAAAGCTTACCTGTAAAACTCGGTTTTGCCGAGCTTCTTTGTTTTGTGCATCACGTTCAGCTGTCGATGGATGATTGGTTAACTTATGGGGATGATTGATGTCACCTTTCTGATAACATCCATTGCACACATCAAACTCTGGACAGGTTTCACAACGCCAGCCTTGCCCAGTTTCGATGTCATGTTGACAGACATTACAAGTCGTTACAAAGGCTGGGGCAGTTGGATTATGGAGGTGATACAAGACCATCATTGAGGAATGCTTAGCACGGCGAAGAGTGTCATATTGATAATGGTTCCCTTGACAAAGGCTTAAAAATGCCTGTCTGGTGTCAAAAAACTCACTCTCCAGGATCTCATCTTCATCCTTTGTATCCATGGCCACATCATTTATTTCAATCTGATATCATGTTAGCAATATTAAGTACTATGGAAAAAAAGGCATAAGCAAACAAAACCACCAAGTCAGCTGCTATCAGATGCAGTAAAGATTGCACAACGAGAATAACTCACTGGATGAAGCACATGCTTGTCTCTAGAAGTTACTGGATGTCTTTCCCTTTCATCGAGTCTCCTTTCCACTTCATGGCACCTGAATCATAGAACATCTAATTGGTCGATCGAAGGATTTACAGAAAGATATTATTTTTTAATACAATTCAACAATTTCAAAAAAAAAAACTAAATCATTTACAAGTTATTACCCTGAAACACTAAATATAAACTTCAGGATAGATTTGGATTAGAAAAGTTTAATACATTCCCATTGAGACTATCAGACAGTCTTGATAGAGGAAAGACCACCTTAATTAGACTGCCCTGATTGAGCATTATTCAAGAAATCAAGAGCCATTACAGCATCTGTTGACTAAATTTTGAGATGGCACATAACTATCATTAGAAAATTGAAGTTTCAAGACAGATAAATTCCTCAAGCATCTACAGAAATTATAGCAATTAGGATCAAGATAATGGATAGATGTTTTTTGTAACTTTCAGATCAATGTCGTGAATTTGCTTAGTAACTAATTTCAGGGGAAAAAAATATTTTGAGCCAATTTGGAATAAAACGATTTTATTTGGTTTGCAACATGTTTAACTATTAGATAATAATTAAAGCAGACTTAAAAAGTCTTTGCAAGTGGCATGTGTAGAGACACTGCATAGTACAATGGTGTATGCAGTTTGATAGCCGAAGGTAGATGCAATCATATTTAAACAAATGTATTAGCCTTTTACTATCTATATTGATATATTTTAAACATTTTTAATTGATTCATTATAAATATTTTATACCTGACCTAATGCATATGGAATAATAAACGCAAATAAAATGTAAATGCATAACACTTGCCGATATGAAAACAAAATTGCTTGTGCAAATAGATCCACGAGATGTAAATAGCAGTAATTGTAATAATGAAGGATAGTCATCATTGAATTTCTTTACAATGATCACATGACGCCTCTCAATAGTTTCATTTTTGACCAAGTTGTGATTCATTAAGGTCTATCATAATTTGAAGAGCTTTAGGTTTAGGTGTCTCTCATAAGAATTTGGTTAGTTTCTAATAAGAACATCTTGAGGTATAAAGCTTCTGATTTTACATTGCATGTAATCTCTCATGTACTTGTTTGACTGTAGGAGTTAATCTCATGATGTCACTTTTAGTAACTATAACAAAATGTAGCACAAAAGCTTCTAGAAGCCTCTAATCTTTCAATAGCGCCTATAAATTGGTTACGCCTAGCCGTACATGAAGATTAAATTGGTCACTCGTTGATAGAAATTGAAATTGTATTAGTTCATTACAAAAGGACACAACGCATCTACAGTCAAAATAATATAATAGGTATTCTTGGACTAGTATATTCAAGAAAGAAGTAAAAGATGCTTTAAAGACGTCACTTACTTATCACATAGTTGGAAATTTTTACATTGATTGCAAACCCATCGTGACCCAGACACCATTAGCACACAGCAATGTGTACAAGCATGCTGCAAATGGACCATGATAAAATCTTCCTTCATAGGATATATGGTTTCACCAAGCTGAGTAAGAGGAATAGTAGGATATCAACAACAACATCTAGTTTTCTAAAACAATGCAAGTTAGTAATAATGGAGATGGGAAGTCAACAAAACACAGTATAAAGTATTGACATGGCTATATAACGTCCGATAAATTTAAGTCAAATGAGTGGCATATAAGGCAATTTGCTGCAGTAAAATTCCTACCACCAAACTCTCTCACAAAACACCATCATAAAACATCAGTAAACATCAAAATTCAATAAGCATCATTGAGACATTGAGACTAAACACGAGCAAAAAAAAAATGGAGCGCAGATAGCAATGAAAGAAAGACAAAGGAAATCAAGCAAAAGGTAAACCCCAGCAAGGGAACGAAGTACAGGGAAATAGACCCAGGAAACTTAGGGGTATGCGCTACCTCTCACATCCGCCTACCTCCAGCAAGGCATCGGCATCGCACGCCTACCTGGGCAAGGCATCGGCATCACACGCCTACAAGGCTGGCATTACATGCCTCCGGGCAAGGTACCGGCATCACATGCCTACCTCCGGCAAGGCATCGGCATCACATGCCTATCTCCGGTAAGGCATCGGCATCACATGCCTACCTCTGGCAAGGCATCGGCATCACATGCCTACCTCCGGATAAGGTACCGGCAGTACATGCCTACCTCAAAACCATATATAAGCCTCGCAAGTCCACCTCCGGACGCAGTACCGGCATCACGGGCCCACCTCCAGGCATGAGCCCAGCCAGAATCGCCGGACCGCTCCACAGAGACCCTCCAACTAAAGTAGGGCCATACGTCCCTAGGAGAGCCTCCCTTAATCGGCCACTCCCGACCTCCGTCCTCAAAAGGTATAACAGCATAGTATCCTACCAACTTTCCTAGCAAAAGTGGCTGCACATCCGCGAGAAGGAGAAGGTAGACCGAGTCCCTTACGTGGCCCCGCCTAATCCCAATCGTCCAAAGAGGATATTACGTGCAAGCAAAGCCGTCAGATATGGATCTACAACTCCAAGCTATCGGATGGATAAAACCCTTGAAAATTATCCATACCCAGTCAATAGGGGATCAACAGCCAATCAACAGCTCCGAGATCCTAAAATGACGCCCCCCCCCATCTCTATATAAATGGCACAGGTATGACAATGAACTCTCTGAATTCTTCCCATTACAAACTTCTTTGCTCATTGCCTGACTTGAGCGTCGGAGTGGCCACGCCGGGACTCCCCGGCACCCCTCTGACCCGAGCATTTAGCTTTTGCCTCCTCAGGACCCCTCTCCTCGACGTGGCGGTACAAGTTGACGCGGCCTCCTATTGCTTGGTGTTGTGGCTATCGTCGGCAAGGAGCCGGAACATTTTGGCGCCGTCTGTGGGAACTCTGAGCTAGACAACACGATGGTGACTACCAGGCGCACCGCTAGCAACCGAGAGCCTGTCGAGGAAAGACCGCATGAGGAGACGGTCACAATGAACAAAACTGATCTGAACCAGATTGTGCAATAGGCCATCGACGCCGCCTTGCGCAACGCTCCGACTCAACCACCCCCGATACCGACGGGGCGGCCCGCCCGGGGAAAACCTAGGCCTTCGCCTATTGAGGAAATCTCAAACACAAGCAGGATCCACTAATAGAGACAGGAGATATGAAGACGAAGACTCCAGCGAATCCCGACGGATAAGTATTCCGGGATATCAGGAGGGGAAGGCACCAGCAAGCATGCCAATCGGCCTGCCCGACATACCGTTCACCAGGGAAATCTTAGAACAGGAAAGTGCCCCGGGACTTCGACCACCCCAGGTGGGAGAATATGATGGCTCAACAGACCCGGAAGATCACTTGTGTCGCTTTGAGAACGTCATGTTTATTGCATTAACCCCGATGATTATCATGCATGCATGCATGCATGACATTTATTTCCCATAATACTAGCTTAGGAACTCCCAAAAAGCATTAAAAATCCACCAAAAGATATCAAAAATTATTTCAAAAAATTCTCCCAAAAATACCAACGAAAATTGGACACTTGTAGCCCTTGAATGCATCTTGGATCATGTAGATTTGGGCCTTCAAGTTTTGTCTTTATGTTGGCCCAATTTCCTTTTCAAGTTGAAGGAATGTGATCCATTTAGTTGTTGCCTCCATTGTGCATTGATCCTCCTTTTCCTTGAGCTCTATTATTAAGCCTTCCAAAGCTTGCTTCATTCTCTTAGTCTTGGATCTTGTCATGGGTCCTCCAATTCCCTTCAATGCCTCTTCCTCTTCCTTCTTGATTTTGTCTTGTAAGCTTGTATCCCCTCCTTGGTCTACATCAACATAGAAAACCCTAAATTATTCCAACCGAACAGAGCCAATCAGGGCCGAAACAAGAATTCTCAAATCCCCTAGATTCATTGTCAAAAAGGAATTGAACTTACCTCAGCTCGAACCCTAATTAAGCTCTGATTTTTGCTGCCGAAAACAATTGGAAGGTAACTTTCTGGCAGGAGGTTGACTTAACCCGCCAGAGAAGTTATTTGAGATCAAGAAATCGGCAAACTGAAGGAACAAGAGGAAGAAGGCCACGGAGGTCAGCGTCGGTCAGCTTGAGGAAGGAGGGAGGCGGCGCTGGTCGGGGCGACGTCGGGCGTCGATTATTGGCGAGCGTGGCGGCTCTGCTTCGGGAAGAATGGTGATGGCGAAGATGGCAGTTGGCTATGGTAGGACGAAGAAGGTTGCGCAATCAAAGAAGAGAGGGAGGAGGTGAACTGCTAGGGCCTTGCCTCTTGCTTCTCCGGCGGACGGCGAAGGGCACGACAACGGTCGAGTGGTGGCTGGCTCGACTGTCTCCATGCGGCGACAGACAGAACAGAGAGGAGATGCGGCTATGGTTACTCCCCTCTTGATCCCTCCTTCGATCAGCCCTCTTTATAAGCTTCCTACCCGAGATTCTCGTCGACGGACACGGCGCAGGCGACGGCGTCCATCGGTTCCGTCGGACTCACGCGCGGGCATTGTGAGAGACGCGGGCGGGGGAGGAAATCACGATTACACGATTTTGAGAAACTACAGTGTTTAACCGCGATTGGGATTTGGCTGAACCGGAACACACAAACCGAACCAAGCCAATCACGAAACCCAGGGTTTACTGTTGCAAAGGGGTTTATTTTTAGTTCATTTGGTTTACTAATCAAACGAACTCCGATTTGATCCAAACTAGTTTCATTTGATTTGTCTTCGCAAGACGAATCTTCTCATCCCTTTAGTTTTGTTAAAACCCCTTCTATCATGAACCAAACCAAGTTGGTTCAATTTGGTTCAAAATTGATCCATCAAAATAATAAAATATTAATTATAATAGCAAAAATCCTTGTATCTTACATTCTCCCCCTCTAACAAAAATTTGATCCTCAAATCTACTATTTACTTGCTATAGTTTGAAAATACCATAGTAATTAAAAATTACAACTCAATTGAATGATTTCTCATTCTACTGTTCCTCCGTTCTGGTCGTAGCCTCAACGTGTCTGAATTCCGTACTAGTCGGCTGGTTAGCTGTATATGACACCATTTGTCTCCACTCTGGCTAAAGCTAACTCTGAGATACTGATGTTGGAAACTGAGGCTGCTGGGAAGATAAGTGGTATGACTGAGGCATCATTGTATACTGTGAAGGATAATAAGTCTCTGAACTAGTGGGGTGTTCGAATACTGGTGGTATAGTTGTTTGGTCCCTCCCTTCTAGTAGATATATCTGTCGTTGTTGTTGAGGAGCTTTGGTTCTCTATGCTGTTCTCTGTGATCGCTGTTGTGTAGAATGTTCCCTAGGAGGTGCAACATTTGTAGACTCCTACTGAGCTTTCAACGTACACTCTCTGACCGTATGGACAGGAAATTTGCAGCAATAACAAATGGAGTAATCCAATAGACATTCGTCCATCGAATGACTATGTGATCCACACCGATTACAGTTCCTACCCCTATCCTTCCGGCTTGGCTGTGAAGTATTTCTAAACTTCTCTCCTGACGACTGCCCAATCTTCTGTGTCTTCTGGCCCGTCATTTGAGAGTCTTGATTCTTTGTCTTGCCGTGAGTACTCTGCTTCTCGATCTTCTTCTCTCGAGTCACTTGTTGATGGGTTAACTCGATAGAAAGGGCTCGATCTAAAGCCTCTCTGTAAGAGTTAGTGGAAGATCCAGACATCCTGACCCGTATATATGCAGAAAGGCCCTGTACAAATTGAAACATCCGATCTTCATCTCGTACCACCAGATGTGGATAAAACTCTGCAAGTTTGGTGAACTTAGCATTATACTCCATAACCGATCGTTCTCCCTACTTCAAGCTCAAGAACTCCTAGCGGCGTGCCAAACATAAGGTTGTCGGGAAATACTGTCTCTCGAAGGCTTCTTTGAATGCTACCCAAGTCACCTCCTGCTCTCCAAATACGGTCTTCTGTGGCTTCCACCATGTGATAGTCTGGTCTCGAAGATGGTATGTGGCTAAACCAACTTTCTCCACATCCGTACAAGACATATACTCAAAAGTATCTGTAAGATTCTCTAACCAAGATCTAGCCATCCACGGGTCAGATCCCCCATGAAATAAAGTGAATCGATCTTTGGTCGTCTTGGCCAATGTCAATATATGACCTTTATCCATCGGAGTAAGTGTAGGGATAGTCGGAGATGACTCCTGAGCTTGAGAACCCTGTCCTCCCACAACTAGAGGGTTAGGGTTCTGCCCCCGACTATCCGCAGCACCCTCAGAACTTTCCGTCTCTACAAACCTAGCAGGTTGCCTCCGAGGCCGACCACGTACTCGATTTTATATAGGAGCCATGATATCACCTGGTAACAACTCCACTATAAATTTCTTACAAAATAGGATGCACATAAATACTTACTGATAATTGCTTTTGGAGATCGCCATTGCCAATTTCATCTCACAACCTGGATCGAGTGACATAAAATTCGATAAATCAAATACGATGACAAATCTATAAGAAACAATGACAAATCCAAAAGAACCTAAGCAGGACTTCGCAACCTAAGCTCTGATACCATAAAATTGTCATGTCCAGAGACGGCTATCTGAAAAATTTCGGCAGTATCTCCCTTGTAACAATTCAACTTATCCTGGATACATAATAACATCGAGGCCTACACGGCCACTCATATACATACAGTACATGAAAAAAATACTAAATTATCTAACAAAGGCCCACACGGCCACAACCAATCTATCACATGCAAGTAACATATCTTACCACACTTACATACCAAAGATGTATCACCACGAAAAGTGACAACAATTATACGAAAAACCTCAAAACATACTAAACTCTACAAGTCTATGAAATCAGAAACTACGCAAACGGAAGTACAACAAATCCATATACACGGGTACAAATCCAAATTCATACACGATAAAATCACATCATTGAAACACTTCTCCAGCTGTGAGATGGCATGATCGACAGATCTCCTCTAGCATTAGCAATAATCTTCTATCTATTACTTAGGGAGACAAAAACCCCAGAGTCTGGGTGGTGAGTACAAAATACTCAGTGGATAAACAGAATAGACAATGCATGCTTAAAAGTAAACATGTTAGAGCAGAGATATACAAGAAACAACAGAAATAATCAACTAACAGTGGACTACTACCATAATATGGATGACATGAATGATAATGACACCCAAATGCATCAACCAAGGATCAATCAAGCATACATCCAAATGTAGCATATATATACGGTCCATTACCTATATAATGCACATAATGCAAGCATATGCATGAATGCAACTGCCACACTCGTCCCAGTCATGTATATATGACGCTGGGGGCGTCCGATATCACACTGCCATAATTCCAACCCTACAACAAAGTAGTCTGGTGACAAAATAGTAGGTAGCCATGTATAACTACATACAGCTCATGGCCAATGTCTGTCTTTCATACTCATCCTCAAGTATCACTTCCATACTTTGAGTACCACCATTCTACGGTGACGAGGACACAAGACATTGACCCAGCTGCGTACATGCCATCTATTAATGACAATAGACCCACAACATTAGGAATTACAATCATCATCATGCACCATGATGCCATGATCAAGTAATAATAACCAATATTAACATGCATAGACAATAGGTCTTAATTGTTAGATAACCAAAGGTTCATACAAGCAATAGTATAATTAAGGTATAGAGGTTCATCAAGTCAACTGAATTAAGGACAAGCAAGGAACAACCAAGAGTATAATTAAGGTATCAACAACAAATAGGAATACGATTAAGGAATCAAACTAACAATAACAGAAGGACAGCATGCACTAGAAAAGGAAATAACCTGTACTGACCAAGTACGTGGGATTACCCACCTGATTGACAAATCGTCGCAATAAAAATCTCTCCGTACCAATCAAGGTCCTGAAATTTACAAACACAACACAACTAAGTATAATATTAGATTAATTTCTATGCAAGAAAACCCTAATCGATTCTAAGGTTAATCTAACTCAATTAAACTCCCGTTAACTCAATTTAACATGACTCGGTTAATTTAACTTACGCTTGCCTTATTCCAATTTAGCTCAATTAATCATACTAACAAACTTGTTAATTAACTAAATTACAAATAATCCAATGTAAATCAATTAATAACTTAGTTACTAATTATTTATCTAATTAAATTAATTTCCTTATTAATTAGGCATAAACCCAAATTACATTAATTTTATGTCATTTAATTAGGCAAAACCCTAATCAAGTTAACCCTACTAATCCAAATTTTTTAGCTCAATTCTCATTTAATCCATCGGTTCAAACCTCACTCATGGTAATCATAGTACCCAATTAAACCTAATCTCAAGTTAGGAATCATTAGCTTAACCTAATCTCTACTAATTCAAAACCAACAGTCCAATCCTATGAACATAGCAAACCCTAAATTATTCCAACCCAACAGAGCCAATCAGGGCTGAAACAAGAATTCTCAAATCCCCTAGATTCATTGTCAAACAAGAATTGAACTCACCTCAGCTCGAACCCTAATTAAGCTCCGATTCTTGTTGCCAAAACCAATTGGAAGGTAACTTTTTGGCAGGGGGTTGACCTAACCCGCCAGAGAAGTTATCTTAGATCAAGAAATCGGCAAACCGAAGGAACAAGAGGAAGAAGGCCACGGAGGTCAATGGCGGTCGGCTTGAGGAAGGAGGGAGGCGGCGCTGGTCGGGGCGGTGTTGGGCGTCGGTTGCAGGGGAGGTGCAGCAGCGGCGGAGCAGCTACTCTACTTCTACTTCTAGAAGAATGGCGACGGCAAAGACGGCAGCAGGCTGCGGCAGGACGAAGAGGGTGGCACGATCAGAGAAGAGAGGGAGGAGGCGAACTGCTAGGGCTTTGCCTCTTGCTTCTCCGACGGACGGCAAACGGCATGTCGACGGTCAGGCAGTGGCTGGCTCGATTGTCTGCACGCGGCGGCAGACAAAACAGAGAGGAGATGTGGCTAGGGTTACTCCCCTCTCGATCCCTCCTTCGATCAACCCTCTTTATAAGCTTCCTACTCGAGATTCTTGCCAGCAGACACGACGCGGGTGGTGGCGTCCATCGGTTTCGCCAGACTCGGGCGTGGGCGCTGCGAGAGATGCGAGCGAGGGAGGAAATCGTGATTACATGATTTTGAGAAACTATAGTGTTTAACCGTGATTGGGATTTGGCTGAACCGGAACGCACGAACTGAACCAAGCCAATCCCGAAACTCAAGGTTTACTGTAGCAAATTGGGTTTATTTTTAGTTCATTTGGTTTACTAATCAAACGAACTCCGATTTAACCCCAAACTAGTTTCGTTTGATTCGTCTTCACAACACGAATCTTCTCATCCCTTTAGTTTGTCAAAACCCCTTCTATCATGAACCAAACTAAGTTAGTTCAATTTAGTTCAAAATTGATCCACTAAAATAATAAAATATTAATTATAATAGCAAAAATCTTCGTATCTTATAAGAGTGGTTGTGGTTGCTATATTTGATGTATGTGTTCGATATGTGGTTTGTGGCCATGTGGGCCTTCATTCATATAGTTTAGTAGTTTTAATACCTATTTTGTATTGTTGAGTGGTCGTGTTGGCCCTATGTTAAATGTCTTAGGGAAAGTTGAATTGTTACAGGGGAGATGCTGTCGAAATTTTTCGGACATCCGTCTCTCGGGACGTGACAGACATCCGTCTCTCGGGATGTGACATCACCTCCTACTCAAGAAGAAGTCTAAGGAACAGTTGAGGAACATTCTACCCTTATATAATAATTGTTTCCTATTTCTTGGATAAAATGAATTATGGCTTGCATAATCCTAAGTTCCCTTAAATGAAGGGCACCTAGCATTTTTGAAGGAACATGTTTTGTTTAAGGAGGTTAGTTATTGAAAATCACCATTGATATTTATTCTCCTGCTTGATTAGTTTTAAACAATTGGTCTTCTACATATTGCCCCTTTTGAAGACTCTTTTGTGCTAGCCAAAATATATCAAACTTATAGAATTGGCTATATCAAGGTTACATATATTTTCTTAAACTAAAACCATTGACTTATCATTTATTGAGTATCATCTCATTGTTGTCATGACAGTCCTAGGATGTTAAGTGCAAAAAAAAACATTTTTGTTAGCATACAACTTTTCATTTCGTAAAACATGTAGAACTTTTTGTAAATGATTTAGATGCTCATCTAAATTTTTGCTATAAATCAAGATGTCATCAAAATATACTACAACAAAATCCCCAATAAAAGCACACAAAATATGGTTCATTAATTTCATAAAAGTACTAGGTAGCCCAAATGGCATGACTAACCATTCGTATAAACCATACCTAGTTTTAAAAAGCAGTTTTCTATTCATCTCTCTCGCATTCGAATTTGATGATAGCCAGACTTCAAATCAATTTTAGAGAAAATGCAAGAACCATGTATTCATTGTATTCCTATTTCTTATTGATAGCCCTGCAATCAACGCAATGAAGGGCTCAAGCAAAACAGGAACAACACAAGGGCTATGGCTTGCATATGATCCTAAGTTCCCTTAAATGAAGGGCACCTAGCATTTTTGAAGGAACATGTTTTGTTTAAGGAGGTTAGTTATTGAAAATCACCATTGATATTTATTCTTCCTGCTTGATTAGTTTTAAACAATTGGTCTTCTACATATTGCATAATTTCTTAACCAAGAGAGTACTAGCCTTTTGAAGACTCTTTTGTGCTAGCCAAAAGTATATCAAACTTATAGAATTGGCTATATCAAGGTTACATATATTTTCTTAAACTAAAACCATTGACTTATCATTTATTGAGTATCATCTCATTGTTGTCATGACAGTCCTAGGATGTTATTCTTCCAGTGCACCTCTTTCTCATTATACATTTCATCTCCTCCCATGTGTCAATAGGTCTCTCTTTGTTTCTTCTCCTACTTAGAATAATTTGATCCCACCAAATAATAGCATAATCAATAATGTAAGACATGAGAAATTATTATTATCATTATTATTATTTTATTATTTTATTAGTGGATCAGTTTTGAACCAACTTGGTTTGATTCAGGATGGAAGAAAGTTTTGGCAAAAAGGGATAGATGGAAAATTTTGTCTTAGGAAGACAAACCAAACAAAACTAGTTTAGGTCAAATCCGAGATCGTTTGATTAGTGAACCAAACAAACAAAAATTTAATCTGGTAAACCAAACAAAACTAGTTTAGGTCAAATCCGAGATCGTTTGATTAGTGAACCAAACAAACCAAAATTTAATCTGATTCGATTTAATAAACTTAATCCGGTTTAGCCCAAATCTTAACCCCAATTGAAGAGTACTGTGCACTCCTCATTATAACTGCCCGTCGCCTTTTTTTCTCCCGCGTGACCCACGACGATCGCAATCCACGATCCCCGCGTGCTTGCTAACTGCGTTCGCCGTCGATTTTCTCGCGCCGACGAGAGGTATAAAAGAATGGTGAGGCCGAAACCTACCGACCGAACCCTCTCCCAATAAACCCCTCGCGATCGACCTCTGCACCACCCGACGTCGTCTGAGTCGTTGCCACCGCGCCTCGCCTGCAACCACCCACTGTCCGACGTTGCCTTCCCAGTCCAGCCGACACTCGATCGCCGCTTGCCACGATCTGATGCCGCCTGCTGTTCGTGTGAAGAAGGAGCGTCCTCGCCACCGTTGCCTACGGCAGCCGAGAAGGCGAACGGGGTAAGTCAATTTTCTTCGGCTAGGATTTCACTTTCGTTCTTTCCCTGTCCTCCGTTTCCTTTCGTTGGTATGGAACACTACAACTTGACTTTCCGCAGCATGTCATTAACGGCACACATCTATAGTGTACCGTTAATAATAGTTTTTACAGCGCACATAATCAAGTGCGCTATGGATAATATATTATATTTTAAAATTAACAACACGCGTATAACCGTGCACTATGAATAGTATTTTTTACAGCTTACAAAAATTATATGCTGTTAAAAAAAGTTTAAAAAATAGACAGCGCGGATAAATTATACGCTATTAAAAATATATAAAA
This sequence comes from Curcuma longa, assembly GCF_044706935.1. NCBI lineage: Eukaryota > Viridiplantae > Streptophyta > Magnoliopsida > Zingiberales > Zingiberaceae > Curcuma > Curcuma longa. Next base: position 2,347,562 of record NC_133869.1, read on the forward strand.
AAATTATTAGTTTCTTTTCCCAACCGGCCTTTACCTGCACGCACGCCTTACGCCTTTTAGGTTTTTTCGCGACTCCCCCCTTTGTTCTTCGCGACCGCCTTTCTCTCGACCGCCTTTGCCCCTCGCCCGCCCGTGCTCGCTCTCCTGACCGCACTCGCTCTCCCGACCGCGCTCACTCTCTCGGCGGCGCTGTTTCGCGAGATTCACCCCCCCCCCCCCCGAACGTCACTCCTCCAGCGCTTGCTCGCCCGACGAGTTCTCCTCCAGCGCTGGGTCGGTCGGCCGTCCCTCCTCCCGCGCTCGCCCACCCGCCGAGTTCTCCTCCAGCGCTTGATCGCCTGCCTGACCATCCCTCACTCCTCCCGCGCCTATTTCCTCCCCTTGCAGCGGCAAGTAGAGGTAAAATGGAAGTTTTAAATTTGCCTCCCAAGAAGAAGAACCCTATTCATCTTCTTGTCTCTTTTATACTTTTCTCTTTTATATTTTGAAGAATAGTTTATACTTGTATGAATTTTTGAAGAATATTTTATACTTGTATGGGAACAACCTTCTTGACTAGCTAGCATGTATTAATGTTTTGACCTTCCTGATCAATTCCCAGTCTTGTTTATTCATCCTCTCCTGCTAGGCTTGTCTTTGAGTATAAGGGGCCCAAGGTTTTTCCCAGATTCGGGATATAGCTCCTTGCATAATTCAGGGGGCCCAGCCATGGTCTGAGTCCCTTAGTTGTGGTTAGCTCTTCTTTGAAAATCCGCTATCTTCTTAATAACATGTGGTTGTAGCTTTATCTTTTTATTTCCAATTGTGGCCCCGAGAAAATCAATAGTTGGAGACCCAATTTTCATTTTTGTTGGGCTAAGAACAAGCCCATTTTTCTTGCATAACCTTATCATTTCTTGTAGATGCTCCATATGTTCCTGCTCACTTTTAGATAATACAAGGATGCCATCTATGTATACCGCAATAAAACTTTCAGTACCTTTA
>NC_133869.1:2348645-2483645 GCF_044706935.1 Curcuma longa
ATATATACAGCTACATCTCGCACTACATCATGAAGCTTCACACAACCGGCTTTCTTACTATCAAGCAGTAAACATGAAAGTTTCAGTTTCTGGAGCAAAAAATCACTGTACCATGCAGCCTCTAAATTGGAGAGATTACTCAATAAATTCTCTCCCACTGCATATCGAGTTACTTCATCCTCACTGATGTCATAGTCCTCGCGGAACAAGCAGCAGTAGAGAAACAACTGTTTTAGTTCAGCAGTCTTCAGGTTTTGATAACTCAGTTCTAGTGGTTTGAACAATTTTTCCTCTACCTCTTCCATGTTTAAAGGAACGGATTGCTTGAGTTGGGACAAGGCATCTTCCCAAGCACTTGAGTCCTTGTAAGATCGTAATGCCCTTCCCACTACAACAATTGCCAAAGGCAAACCACAACATTCTTGTGCTACCTTTCTCGCAACCGGTTCTATGCCATCAGACTCAGCAACTTGTCCTGCCCTCATTCTGAAAAGTTGCCATGAATCTTCTTCGGACAAGGTGGCAACTTCCACTGAGACATCAGTTTCCATTACATTGCATGTTTCAACTTTGCGGGAGGTAAGTATCACTTTACAACCCTTGTGTTCTCGGTATGGAATCCCAACTTCCTTAACCAGCTCCAGCCGTGCCCAAACATCATCCAGCATTATCAAAACTTTCTTCTTCTGCTTCAATCTAGTGGCCAACATCCTATTTGAGGATTCACGCATGCCCAGCGCATCAGCGATGTCGCGTTGGATCTGAGCTATGTTTGGATTCTGTGACACAACCACATCTATTACCACATCAAACGTTTCTGCTTCCTTGACCTTTCTGCCTATTTCTTCCATCAATGTAGTCTTGCCTACACCACCCATGCCATATATTCCAATCAGATTCACTTTATCATCATTCAGTGCATCAATAACCTTTTGCATTGCCTCTTTGGTAGCTCCAAAGTTCACAAAGTCTCTATTCGATGGATGATTAAGAGTTGATGGATCGAGAGTAAGAGAAAAAGCTTGGAAGTTCTTTGTATCTAGTAGTTCTGATGCTTTGACCCTTTTCCTGGTAGCCTCCCTTCCGACCTTATAACGAGGCACCAAACTAGGGAAGCAACATTTCTCATCCCTTACAAGCCTGTTGAAGTTGTTCTCGATATTATTAAACTTCCCCTCCAGTTCAAGCACCTTGTTTAGCCACAAGTTGACTTCATCACTGATAACTTCATTGTTCCTTTGAGCTGCCTCCACTTTTTGTTGTGTGTCATCTTTTATGGCCTTTAACAAATCAAACTGTTCTTTGAGTTTCTCAAATTTCTTTTTGTAATATATAAAATAGCATGCATGTGTCTTTAATTTTTTCCAAAAGTACTTCACAATTTCATTCCCAGTCCCGGATCCTATTCCTCCACAACAGGTACTGAAGCAAGGAGGAACCATGATCTGCACAGGAAGTAAATATACAGGGTCTATTTGGTAGTTCAGAAATCAAAATTAAAAAAAAAAAATGAAGCATTTGCTGAGAAAAACCAAATCGACCATCAAACAAAGCAAAGTTAAAGAACCGAAACTTTCATGGCTTTCACAAAAGAATCCTTTAGTTTTCATTCTATTCTTGATGGTCCCAACATGCGAAATTGCCCACACAAATATGAGAAACGAAGCAAATACACGAACAGGAGCCCCTCTCAGGCTCTGATTGTGCCAGTTAACAAAGATCAAGTTTCATGTCTTTCACACGAAAATTTCCCAACCACTTCGCAGCAGAAGAATCAAGTGAAGATATACATCATCGTTTAGGTTGTCCGATTGCACATAGATCACTTGAGAAAGCAAAAAAAAAACATCGAAAGAGAAGTTGACGACCATACCTCCGCAATGTCAAAGGTGGCGAGCAAGATGGAACCAGAAGAAACCAAAGGAAATGAACAAAATGATGAACAGGACCCATGGGAAGGCATCCGTCCTACAAATAAACAGTAGCGAGGATGCGGAATCCATCCTTCCTCACGTCACCGAATAAACAACGGAAAACTTCCCATAAAAATTTTCCTCCTCAATTTTTTATATCCGTTCTCTCTTTCGTCAATAAAAGATGAAATTCACCTTTCTAAAAATTTTACATGTTTATTTGATGATTATATACGGAAAGATAAATAAAAAAAATTATAATTAATCATCACAAAAGACGATATTACTTGACTTCACTGAAATTTGAATCTTATTCATTTCAATAAATCAGTCTCATCATAATTAACTTAATTATTTTTATTTAAAAAAAATTTAAATTTGTACACCAACCTAACATTTAAACTCATAAAACCCTTCTCACTTTAGTTGAATTTTAAAATAATTTTTTCAATTTCTCTCTATAAAGTTCGGAGTCTCTAATAAAAATTTAGTAAATTTGTTCTAAATTTATATGGATGAATATGAAAGTAAGGACTTATATGCAATTTTGTTATAAATAAGTATGACCTAAGTGAAGATTCCTCCTTGTTTATTTTTGACTAAATCAACTTGAAATTTTAATTAAAAATTAAATAAACATTTTGAAAGGTACATTTTGTCTCGTAGCACTTCCTGGCCAAATAATCACCAATAATGACGTGACACAAGTCGACCTATATGATAAATATTAATTAATAAAGATGAGAAGATAAATATTTTAATCGGATAAAATACAACAATATCAAGTATTTTTTCCTCACTTCCTTCAACATCACGGTGTTCGATCCCTTATTACATTATTAATTAAGTTTTTTAAAATAATTTTTATTATTATTATGTATAGTTACAATGATTCCGACGGATAACAAGAGCGTAAACTAGAAGCGCAAATAAATCAAGTTTGTTCGTGAGTTTTTTTAAACAGATTCAAAAAGTTATTTGATTTATATTTGAAAATATGGAATTCGAGCCAAAAAAATTTTTTAATTTATAATATTTTATTCGATTATTGATAAACTTATACTTGAATTGAATTGAACTTTAATTATTTTTATATAATTTTATATATTCAAATTAAGGTAATTTGAATCGAAGTTAAATTTACTATAATTTGATTTTTCAAAACAAGGAGAAACATTTAAACTCAAATGTATAGTGAATAAACTTCGTTATAGTTGGTCCTAATATAAGTCTTAATAAAGGAGAATTGTCTAGGTCTGAATCAGATCCGAGCCGAATTTGTAACCGAGTCAATAGGTTCATTCTTATCGACTTGATTAAATAGGCTTGAACCATAATTGGTCCGTCTGGGGATAGCCTGGTTATGGTTCTTGCCCAATTTTAATCGTGAATTGGTGATTCAATTTTTTTTTTTGTATATGACAGTTTGAACTATCAATTAACCGACGATTCATACCATTTAAAAGTATTTTTTATTTTTTCGAATGGTTGAGATTACCTTTTTATCAATGACTACAATTAACTAATTTTTATTTCTCAAACTCTATAAATAGGCTACTTATTGTTGGATATTGGGTCTTAAAAGATCAATACGGGTTTATAAAAAATCAGGATGTCATCAATCGATGAAAGTTGAAATTGACTTCAAAATCGAAATCTACATTTCACGTAGATAGATTTAGACTATTAATTTGTTCAAAATCGATTAAGGATGAATGACAAATTAATTCTTCAAAATTAGCCCAGAATAGCATTAATTGTTAATTAATACTATAAAAGGAAGTGCATGGGGAATAGTCCCACATCGATAAAATTCGATAAGCTTCCTTTCCTTATTAATATTGTCGTGTTAATGAAGTTAACACAAAAGTTCATGTGCTCTCTTCTCATGGACGAACAAGTGCTCGCACCTGCGAGCTTGTGGCCCGACACTCACAATGGGCCCTTTGTTGGCGCTCACAATGGGTACCCTTTTTGCTTTTTTTTTTTAAATTCAAGAATAGTAACCAAATCCAAAAAATCTCCCCAAAATTAACTTAATCATAATCAAGGATTTCTTATATAGCTAGAGCAGTCCTCACAAATTACGAATACTAATTTATTATGAACCAATCGTATTGAAACTATAGCATCATCGTTGGATGGAATCGAAATATCTGTGAGATCCGGGTCACAATTTGTATCGATTAAAAAAATTATAGGAATACCCAAAATTACACACTCTCGAAGAGGCGCACTTCGCACGTACGCATCGTCGCGAGGAACTTAAATTTATGCTCTAGATGACGTGACAGTGCCTACGTAGCACTCGTGTGACGTGTTAGGTTCACATGTAACGTGATAGTGCCTATGTGACATTCGGTTGGCCAGGGAGAGATGACTGAGCGAACGAATAGCAACCTTTGGATCAAAGAGGTGTTATGGATCACATGTGACGCGATCTGGAGCGTTGGATCATGAAGAGTCGCAATCTGATCGTTGGTGATGAGACTTGATTTGAAGCGTCAGATCGAATGGATCATTGGATCTAGATCTGACAGCTGATAACAAAAGGGGATCTGAAAGGTTACAACCCTCCAAATTTGACGGATGAGAGATTAAAGGGCGATCTGAAAGGTTACAATCCTCTAGATCGAACGACCCAGATAAATCCTACCTAAAAATCACAGCTACTCACCAAAGGGTATTCTACCTCTTCTCTTTGTATAAATAGATCCCTCCAGATGCTGGAAAATTCATCGAATCATCGATTCAACTTATCCATTGAAGCATACATCTCATCTTGTGCATTTGGAGTCCAAAAAGTCTATGAAAAAGTTCGTTGGTCTCGAAATTTAAAATGCTACTATTTCGAGACGTCATCATTGTATCTTGGGAAATGAATTGCTGCTATCTGTAAGCACCTGTAGTGGAGCAATATCATTTTACGGAGATAGTATTGAACACTAACCTCGACGATCTGATATCAGTTTGCATCTTCCCCGACATTAATCGACAACACTTATTTCATTATTTTTACATCATTTCCTCTACGTTATCTTTAAATTCTAAAATCTTGAATGCTTGTAACTTCAATTCTTCAATTCTAATGAAAGGGAGTTCATCTCAATCTCGGAAGGGCAAGACAATAATCATTCAGATGTGGATCTCATGATATTCAATTTACCGATGATGAACTAGAGTAACTTCCAATAGTCGAGACACAAGGAAGGTCCACAATCTCTAAGATTTGGGATATTTCACTTTTAAAATCGTCTATTTTTATTAAATATTTTGAGAAAATTACTCTTCTATTTAGAGAAATACGTGTAAAATGTAAGTATTATAAAATCTCTTGTAAATGTCAATTGGGGTGATGGTTATGAGTCATTAAAGTGGTACATCGAAATGAAGCACCTGATTGAATTTAGAGTTGAGCATTCTCAAACATAATTGCCCAAATTTTCTTCGACTAGTGGAGGTACCGATTCAAGTTTGTTAAAATATTCTAATATTAAATTAAGAGAATCATTAGCTAGATTTATTTATTTAGAACATCTTTCTTTTAGTTTTGGATATAAATGCATATTTAAATTTTTTTTCAAGAATCACTTAATATATTTGTTAAACGGTTTTCCGAATTACATTTACTCACATAATAAAAAAAAAATTAATGAGATAGGTAAAAAGATTTAATTGAAAATTTTAGTAAATTAAATAATAAAATATCTTTATATTTTGATATTTGGAGTAACCATTAACAAACTCATTCATATATGAGTGTGACTTGGTATTTGATTGATAACTCTTCAATAATTCAAAAATATTTATTAGTGGCTCCCAGGGCTATGATGTTATGGTAAGAGGTGGAACATACTTCTTAGGCAACAAGGGTTCAAATTTCATCCGGGACATATTACACTTGAGGAGTTTGAAATACATAACATTGGACAGTCCGCTAGGACTCATCTGCGCTTGATTTACCTTATTGGTCGGTGAAAAATTTCCATGGGACCGGATTGATCACCTTTAGGATTAGTTGAATATTTGGCGCTTGATTTATCTTAGCGGTCGTGAAAATTTTCCATAGGACCGAACTGATCACCTTTAGGATTAGTTGAATATTTGATGAAACACACATTGTTCACAATATATCTCATTTATTATGTTAAAACTTAATTTTAGAAGAATATAAATTAACTTCTAAAATATTTTAAATATTAGTTAATAATGTTAATTCTAATACTACGAGTATTTGATAAACTTAAATTTATATGTCAACACATTATTTGTGGTTTATTTTTTCATATTCTATGTCATATTTTAAATTTATACAACTAAGATCGATTAAAAATAAAAAAAATCAAATTAACTAATTAAAATTATTATTTCTTATTTGTGATCGCATCTTAGTATAATGAAATAATGAGGTAGATTTTATAAAATTAATAGAATAAAATTTAAAAAATTTCATGTTATATACCAACATAATGTAATTCAATATATAAATTATTACAAGATTCATTTCAATATAGAGAATTATTATTATGACAATTTTTATTTAAAATATTAGTAATATCTTCTGTAAAAAGGTGGATCTGCCACCTTAGCGGTCCCACGACCATCTGTGAGGAGGTAAATCGAGAAACTGCAATTTCACTTATTGTTATATGGTTGCATGATATCTGTTGTTGTATGTAGTTATTGATTTCGTATGATATCCTGTTGCTTGCTTAGATATTTTTACGTTATGCACTTTCTTGTTTATACCTACTGAGTATTATATACTCACTACCCAGACCCTGGGGGTATCTTTGTTTTCTCTCCAGGTAACAGGTAAGGACGCCATTTGGAGCTTGGAGATCTGCCAGTCTGCCCCCTATCTGACACTAGGAGAAGTACCAGTTTGGGTAATTTCGTATGGTTTTCTGGTTTGATTTGGTTGTGTCGTTCTGGTTTGTTTTTGATGCGTGGTTTGTGGAGTTCTGATGTATATATGTGGTTGTATTTATGCTCGTATTCATGTGGATATGGATTTTGTTAAAATTCTGCTGCAAAATTTCTGTATCGTAGACTTATTGAGTTTGTCGCTCGATTTTGTTGTGAGCACTACCGATGTGCTTTGGGATTTTTCGTTGTTGTTTGTGGCTTGGTTGTTGTTGTGTGTGATAGTTTGTTGCATGTGTTGGATATGAGGTGTGTGGCCATGTGGGCCTTTGTTTAGTGGATATAATACATATGTATGTTGTTGAGTGGCCGTGTGGGCCCTATGTAAAAATTGTATTCAGGGAAAGTTGAATTGTTATAGGTGGATGTTGTCGAAAGTTTTCGGACGGCCATCTCTTGGGTCGTAACAATTTTATGGTATCAGAGCAGTTAGATCTTTGGGGATTTGTCATATTTTTAGTCTATCTGATACCAATTTAGAGGTATCAAAGCTTAGGGTGCAAAGTCTATTTTCGGTTTCGATCGAAATTGTCGTTGTATTTGTAGTTTATCTGATACCAATTATTTTGGTATCAAAACAGGTTTAGAATTCTTGTGGATTTGTCGTTAGATTTTTGAGTCTATCTAGTACCAACTGTTTGGTATCAGAATATACTAGTTGAGTCCTAGGTTGCGAAGTTCATATTAATTTTTTGGACTTTCGTCGTATTTTCGATTTACTCAATTCAGACTGTGAGATGGGATGGACAGCGGCATGATCTCTCCAAGCAATTGTAAGTAGAATATTTAGTATATTTATTCGTTCTCCTATAATTTCATAGTAGTTGTGTTACTAGGAGGTGTTATATAGTTAATTCAATTTTCTTCGTCTTGGTACATGTAAGTTCTTTTGGTTGATTTTCTACCAACCGACTTAAATTGTTGGGATATTTAGAAGTGAATGTATTATTAGACTTGATGTTAATCATTGAAGATAATCGGGAAGAGAAAGATCACTTCCATAGTAAACAACTTTTTTATGTGAATAGTGGAAATGTAACCATGAGGAAGATGAATTAAGTTAACTAGCCGAGGGTTAAAGCGTATTGATGAGTTAGAGTTTCATGTATTTTTAATCGATTCATTTTTTGGTTTTTGTAAGAAAATAAATTGTTAAATGAATCGATTTGATCATATTTATTTTATATTGCATAATCTAAGGCTTGATTATAATTTTCATGATTTAATGGTAATTTTTGCATTAATTAGATTTTAATTGATTTTAGGACTCAAATCGGATCAAACTCGAGCTCAATCACGATCAAATCAAGCCAAATCGAGTCAATTTGCCCAAATTGATCAAGCCCACATGGAGGACATGACCTAGATCAAGCCCGATCAAGATCCCTCAAATTTTTGGAAGCCCTAAGCTGCCCTAGAGCCTAGATCAAGTTTTGACCGTTGGATTCAAAATCAAGGGCCCAAATCATCGGATTAATCAAAGGTATAAAATCAGAAACCTTACCCGATGAACAGTGGCTGCGCCACTGTTCATCTTCATCCCACGAACGCCAGCCCTTGCTCGGCGACCTAACTCCACGGGCAGCGTCTTCCACCCAAATCGACTCCATCGCGTCCCTGATCCCTGAGGAGGTGGAAGCCGGCCGATTGGGCATATTCCGGCAGCTGGATGAGGTGCATCGGCAGGGGTTCTTTCGGCGGCTTTCTCCTCTGTTTCGGCGTGTTCCGGCCAACCACAAAAAAATCCGGTGTCGCAATCCTTTGAGGGGTTCTCCTAGGAGCGCCAAGCATCCCGGAATTACCAGCAAGTCAATCAGAGCACGAAGAAGAGAGGAAATCCAGTTTTGCAACTTCAATCTAACTATGCAGCATTCAGTTTTGTTCAGAAAGGGTTTTTCAAGCTTCTCCAGGTGCTGGCAGCTAGCAAACTACTCGACGACCTATCTGAAGCTTCCAAATGGATTAAACAGTTGATTGACAACCAGCCGAAGGGATTCGAAGGAGAAGAGGAGGATTTTATCATTTTCTGAATTCTGTTTCTGCACATTGTTGTTTCTGCAATTTTCAGATTTGAAGTTTCTTAATTCCTAGCAATCTTGTTGAATTAGTTCTTCAGTTCATGTTTAGCTGTTGTTGTTTGGATTCAAATTTATTAATAAATAAAACACTAAGATATCTCATATCTTCACTTTTATTTATTGATTACCATTTAATTTAGCCTAGATGCACTTAAACAATTTAATTGCACCCTTATGAATGTGACCCACTATTTCGATTTTAAAACCCAATTCATAATCGCCGCCTTAGGGTAGGTAAATTATGAATCAAATTAAAAAATCTTATCCTTTCGGAAACTAAGCCTTGAATTTTGATTCAAATGAAAACCTTCCTTAGGGAGGACGTCCTATGCGTCACTAGGCGCCATTTGAATCTCACGTTGCTTTGGTTAATAGTGGAGGTCGTAGGATTTATTGTCATATATCCTTCTCCCACTCATTATTATATAATTAAGATTTCTCAAACCCTAATTATTTAATATCATCTTATGATTTAGTAATTATTAAAAGTTCAATCTCATTGGGTTCTCGTAATTATGGTATCACATAATAAACACCACATAATTAAACATCACAATTTTTTAAAATCTAATTTAAACATGATGCATGACATAACAAAATAAACATAGGAAAGACATAAAGACATACAAATTCAACCGTATCCTTTCAATCACATTTTAATTGAAAGTATAAAATTAACAAATTAAATAAAACAATTTTATTTAATTCAAATTAATTTGGAATCTCTTGAAAGCACGTACAAGAGATTTAATTAAAACAAATTTTTAATTAATTAATTCCCTTAAATTTTTGACCACATAAAAAGGAGTTTTTAATTTGATTAAAACAAATCATAATTAAAACAATCACTTTTTAACATTTATAAAACTAACAGAAGCCACACAAGATTAAAAATAATTTTAATCAAATAATTACTTATCAACAATTGAATCATGTAAATAGCAAAGGTTCATGATTTATATTCACATAATAACCTGGCTCTGATACCATTTTGTAGTACCGATGAAATCAAAATATCTCCACAATAGCATGATATTGTTCACTTTGGGCCTAAACCCTCATGGCTTTATTCTTAATACCCAAAATTACACACTCTCGAAGAGCCATATATTCTTCTTGCTGATCAACGATGATCACAATATCAGGCAACCTCGTCATATATTTGATACCGCCGAGATATGTTTGCAAGGTAAATAATTTTCTCTTCAATATTGCCGCATCTCTTTTGGGAAGACGGTTGAGTTTACTCATCTTTTGTTCTGCTCTTAAATCCCTGATCTTTTGAAGTCTCGTTTCCGTAGTAGACCAATTCGTTAACATACCACCAAGCCATTTTTTATTAACATAATGACACCGGGCTCTTATTGCAGCCGATGCTACTGAATCTGCTGCTTTATTTTTGGTACCAACAATTAAGAAGGTTCTTCCCCTACTTGCCGCATCAAAAACTAAATCAGAGGCTTCTGATAAAAAACGAGCAGTTCCAGTGAGATTTGTAATATGAATACCTTTACGCTTTGCAGAGATGTAAGGGGCCATTCTAGGATTCCATTTCTTAGTACCATGACCAAAATGAACTCCGGCCTCCATCATCTCTTCTAAATTAATGTTCCAATATCTTCTTGTCATTTTTCCCACACTTCCTTTTTTTTTTTTTACTTTAACAAAGAGACGAGGTACTTTGAAATAAGTAATTGTTCCGATGGAACCTTCTGCCGGGAATTGACCTTTAATACACAGTACAAACCATTAATGTCTTTTAATTACTTATTTTTTTATCAATATTCGAACAAGAACAAGATAGTTAAGTTAAAAGAAAAGCCAGACCAGATAATTAAAAACAGATAATTAAAAGATAGTTAAAGATAGTTAAAGTAAAAGAATCCGCTCTTAGGAATCATGAAATCGCGTAAATGATTGTTCTAATGTCTCATGGAAATTGTTTGGTACATAAGAACAAAATAATTCTCTATGGTGTAACAAAAGATCTTTTATTTCCAAGTCAAATAGATTCTTTCTTTTGATTTCCAAATAAAAGTTTTTTTCCTTACTTGAATGGTGCACTAATTTTTTGAATCCTGTACCAACAGGTATAATTCCACCTAGAACAACATTCTCTTTCAGGCCTTTCAACCAATCAATACGACCTCGTAGAGCAGCTTTTGCTAAAACTCGAGCGGTTTCTTGAAAACTTGCTTCGGATATGAAACTTTGAGTATTCAAAGATGTCCTTGTTATTCCCAATAGGATTGCGCGATAAGAGATCGCTTCGTCCAAAGCGCGCCCCACTCGTTCCGCTCGCAACAATCCAATTAATTCCCCAGGTGAAAAAACATTAGACATTCCATCTTCTGAAACCAACACTTTTGATGTTACTTGACGTACAATAATCTCTATATGTCTATTATGGATCTGTACCCCCTGGTTAGTCCTATCCAAAAGAAAAGAGAGGATAATATATGAAAAATGTAATTGATTCTTTCGTTTACTTGGGCCACTGGCCATATGCCGGAAGTTTCGGGTTTAATACCGATATTTTAGCAACAAATCCAATAAATCTAAGTGTAGTGCTTGGTGTATTGATTTATTTTGGAAAGGGAGTGTGTGCGAGTTGTTTATTTCAAGAATAGGATGGATCCATCCATCTGCACTTATGGTATTTATAAGGGATAGGGGAAATAGTAAAAAAGTGCACGATCTCGACGAATTTCTTCTGAATAAATTAAGAAATTATATGCAAGAACCATAGCATTTCGTGATTTATTGGTAAATCCACTTTACTTTGATTCTCTATCAACCAATAATGCGAGACCTTTAACATGGTTAAAGCTAAATTGTTTAAAGTCCGGACAAAACATGGTATTCTTTCTACCACTACGTTAGTAACCAAATCAAATAGTTCAAAAAAATTGGTAATTTAGATTCGATAGAACTTGGACAGGTAAAGAAATTTCTCGGTCAGTTACGCAACTACTTAAAAAAGAATAAACCTCAATTTAAAGAAATTATATCTTCTACCAAGACATTCACCGAGGAAGCGGAATCACTTTTGAAGGAAGTTATTCAGCAACAGATCGAACTGTTTTTACTTCAAGAACAAACATAAATTTCTCACTTTTTTCTATTCTTAGTACAAGAATAATCGTTGAGAAATAGTTCTAATTCGAATGATTCAAAAAAGGTTTCTTGGTATAGCCATTTTAAAAATGGATGTAAATAAATTGCGTCCAATAGGATTTGAACCTATACTAAAGGTAATTCAACAAAAATAGAACAAACATTTATAGGCTACGAGGGGAGAAGCCGAGAAGGAGAAGGAGAAGGAGAAGATCATATTTATTTTCTTATTTTTTTTAATTGATAGCTAGTGAAATAAAGGAAAAAATAGTTAATGAGTTTATATATATTATTTAATCAGGTATTCGAGTCGGATATGGGTAATTTTACTAGACCCGTATCCAAAAATCCTCATACCCGATTACCTAATTATTTAATCGGGTTTAAAAAGTTCCTCCATACCCGCCTCTATTCAGGTCAAGTATCAAATCTTCCATCGAATTCAAAGGAAATTGGCATCCCTAATGTATATCTACTTTTTAAATATAATTCAAAGTAGAAGCATATAAATTATCATGTAGATCAAATATTGAATTTTCATAAAGTTTAATTTCATTAACCTTAAGTACTCCTCCTGGATCCTTGGATCTTATCTGTATGTATTGGTTATTATAGTGGTTCATCCGCTTGCATTTGAACCATATCATGTGTTCCTTGTTTTTTCGAACTCCTAACATTTGTTCTTCCTTTGTCGTCGATTGTGCAGATAGACTCTTTAAAGTAAGACATCTACTTTTATAATGTCCTCTTTCCCTACACATAAAATAAATTATGTAGAATTTAAAATTTGAATTTAAATCCATATCTTTCAAACTCTAGTTAGGACTCTCCTCCTTGACCTCTGATGACTTGGATTCGGGCTCAACTTGATCTTCTAACTTCGATGGGTTCTCATGAAGCTCGACGTCGGACCCATAATTCATAGGCATTTTCAAATTTTCCTAATCTGCATATAACATGATTAGGAAAAACTTCTAAAATTAAATCTATTGCTGTTATGTTTACCTCTGATTTAACCAATGATTTCTTCAATACCGCCTAATCGTTGATGTTGCCCATTAGTACAAAGGTTTCCATTGCCCACCTCAAGAACTTGAATCATCCGTCTCGTACGGTGGTGGTTCATAGATGTTCTGGCCAAGCTTCTCTCATGATCCATTCTTTGTATTTTTATATAAAATATAAAAAAATAAAAATGAACCTCTAGCTACTCTTCAAGCGATTAGTACAATGAAGAGTCGACCTAGCTCTGATACTAATGTAGGACGAAGAAGTGTGCTAGAGGGGAAGTGAATAGTACTCGCACTTTCTTCTTTTTCCCTTTGTGTTCATTCTTATCTATCAGGTTATAATGCAGTGGAATAATGGAATAATAAAATAAATAACTTAAAGGTACTAGATCCAAGGCTTATGTACGAAACATCATCCATTATCTTTCTCCGTTTTGGATACCTTCCAGCGAAGGATAAACCTCTTAGAAACTTTGATCAATTACAAACACAAGTAAATAATAACAAATGTAAATGTCACGCCCCGAGAGATGACTGTTCGAAAAATTTCGATAATATCTCCCCTGTAACAATTCACCTTCCCTGAGTACAAACATCATACGACCTACATGGCCACAATCCATATATGATAGAGTATATAACCCGTACACTAATAACCAAACACATATACGAAAATCCACATGGTCTAGATAAACATCTCTACCGATAACATAACAAAACAAAAAAAACCAACAGAGACGACATCATCTCGACAGGAGACTAGCAGCGCGGCTCTCTAGACAGACTTCAACCTGAAAAGAATAAAGTCAACGGGATGAGTTCAATGAATTCAGCGGATATCTAGTAGACATGTAAAGTAAGCTATAAAGCAGTAATAATCATGCCTGTATATATATCAGAATCATCCATACCAACACAATGGCACAAACCCTGCAACAGGATGCAAGGTTGTCAAACAAATGCATAAAGCCTCCTGATGTACTACTAACCCATGAGTGGCTATGTGTGCAGATCCTGTAACTAGCGACGGGCTCAGACAACAAAGGAGCGGATGATTGCTAGTATGCAATCCTGTAGCGACGGGCTCAGACTATAAAGGAGTCGGTGATCGCTAGTATGCAATTCTGGAGCGACGGACTCAGACTATAAAGGAGCCGATGATCGCTCGTATGAAATCCTGTAGCGACGGGCTCATACTATAAAGGAGTCGATGATCGCTAGTATGCAATCATGTATGGTACATGATACTAATGCGTATAATAACTACCTGTCTATGCTCAGTAAGGAACAATATATCAAAACAAAGAAATTACTACATATCTATCATAAGGCAAGTAAACAAGTAGCAGGTAAAAAGACATACCACCTGATATACACATGAAATAAGCATTAATATACCAGGGCATATATAAAAGCATACAATTATTACTAGCTATAACAATACTATACATATCAAACGACATATCTAAAGAGATGAGTCGAGATACCCGCCTTCCAAATGTAGCCCGTATTAGCAAGGAAAACCTCCGTCTAGAAGTCTGATAGCAAGTCAATGTCCTCATAGACCTGACCTCTTCTATTTCTGGAGTTGCCTACCCCTTTCTATGAAATGTCCATCGTTTACAACCAGATCCGTCTCCTTTCCCTTATCCATGGTAGCCCTCTCTTGAAGTGCTCGGAAAAAAATCAAATAACTTTGAAACCAAAAGCTTCAACCTTTAAGATTCCGTTAGGAAAACAACTTATATATCAAACATTATGGAGTTGAATCTGCCACAGTCATGAAGTCGATAAGGAAAAATAGATGAGGAAATAGAACTACTACGCATAGGGTTTTGATTTCTCTTACGGACGAAAAGACAGAGCTCCTATCTCTTTCTCCCCTAAGAAGAAAACCATACCTTAGGGAGAATGGGAATCCACCGATAAGGAAATCCCAATAGAAACCCTATGCCAACTGAAGATGATGATCAAATTGAGGTAGCCGGACCTTGATTAGAGCAGCAAGGGAGAGAAAAAGAGGAAGTAAAGGAACCGGCTGCGTCGAGCAGAGGAGGGGACGGAACGGCGGTGGTCGGCGTCTTCTCCACGGTAGGATGCAACAGGCGGCGGCAGGGCGACACCTTGTTGATTTTCCATAGCGGCGGCGGCGTCTAGGGGACGACGGCGGTGGCAGACAATGAACAGAACGGAGTGAAGAGAAAGAAAGAAAAACCCCTAGGGTTTGCGATGGAGCTCCTTTCTTATAGCCTTCACCATGGAGAAGAGCGGCGAAAGACTCGGCTATCGATGGTGAGAGTCGGGGCAAAAACGCAGTCTTCGTGCGCGCGAGGAAGAAGAAGTCGCGACATTCTATTCGGCTCAGGTCGCGTGGTTCAGGCAGGAAGGAAATGAAAGAAGCTCGGTTCACTTGAACCGGGTTCAGGCTTATTACTGTAGCAACCCATCTTTGCTTTTGGTTCGCTTGGTTCGATGACCAAACGACCTCCGATTTAATCCAAACAAATTTTGTTTGATTCGTCTTCAGAAGAAGAGTCTTCTCATCACATCCGTTTTGACAAAACTTTTTCCATCACGAACCAAACCAAGTTGGTTCTATTTGGTTCAAAACTGATCCACTAAAATTTCCGCATATTTACTAACCTAATGGATGTGACCTAATTCTAGCTCCGAGCTCATTAACCTAAATGACTTGGCTAATTTTTGGGTTGACTAATTCTAACTCTAAAATTTCTAGGAGATTACAGTAAAAGAAACAAAGCATTAAAGAATCAATCATCTCTGGAGATCCTTAATACATGTGATACTCATCCTGGAGCCTCTTGGATCATATGCACAGAATCTTTGAGCACTTTCGAGCATAGAATCCTAGATTGAACACGTAGAATCTTTGAGCACCTTTCGAGCACAAAACTGGAGAGGATTGATATGAATTGTTGTTTGAGTCTCGAAATTGATATGCTTTTATAGAATTTTTTTGGTTGACAGAACAAGCTTATCCAATCGACTAAACAAAATATTATCCCACTCAATTTATTGTTTGAATCATTTTTCAGTCAATCAATCAACAGTATTAGTCATTGATCATATCCGTGTCAATTTCCCGTCTAGGTTCATTTCTCAATAGGATCAATATCCTGCTTAATCTGCTAAATAAATCTATTTTCGATCACCCAATCAATAGGATCGGTCAACCAATATATCTCCGATCTTATCTTTCATGATGCAGCAAACTCCAATTATCTGATGTTTCATTGAATCAATCTGCCACCTCAGCATTGATCCATTGAACCCACTTATTAGATCGCCCAAATCATTTGGTAGACATATCATACCTTTCGGTCAACTGTAAGATCTATTTCTTATAAAATGGAGTTAGCACAACAAACAAGTTTAATTCTTAGTCTTCTTAACCAACTCGGCTTACTTGCATGCTTGGAGTTCATTCCTCCAAGACTCCTCACACTATCTAGGGTTTTTCTATTTGTCAAGCATCTGATCAACATTGACATACTCGTCTCTTTTATTTGGAGTTTACTCCTCTAAGACTTCTCACTCTACCTAGGGTTTACTCCCCTTAGAGTTTTCTCTTTGCTCAGAGTTCACTACTCTGAGTCTTCTTACTACCTAGGGTTCACTCACCTATGATTTTTTCTTTTGTTAAACATTCGGTCACCCTTGACCTGTTAGAGCTTTTCCGTCACCTAACATTCAGTTTTCTCAACTTGCTAAGGCTTCTCATTTATCAGACATTTGATCACCTTTGATCTATTCAAACTTTTTTTAATCAAATATCTGGTCAA
This sequence comes from Curcuma longa, assembly GCF_044706935.1. NCBI lineage: Eukaryota > Viridiplantae > Streptophyta > Magnoliopsida > Zingiberales > Zingiberaceae > Curcuma > Curcuma longa. The sequence continues at coordinate 2,365,493 of NC_133869.1, forward strand.
TTTTGACTTGCTTTAACTTTTTATTTGCTAAGCATCCGATTAACATTAACCTACTTGGACTTCTCACCTATTCACTTTCAAGAATCTAGTCAACCTTGACTTGCTTGAATTCTTTCATCAACTTCACTACAAAAAAAAAATTTAGGGACGAATTCTACGACGAATTTTCTAAAAAAATTCGTTGCAAATAGTTTTCCAACGAATTTCACGACAAAAAATTTTCGTTGCTATAAAGTCGTCGCCAAAATTCTGCGATGAATTCTTTCTGTTTATCGCAAATATTTATGACGAAACAAGTAAATCATCGTAAAATTCATCGCCAAATGGCGATGAATTCGCATTCGTCGCCAATTGGCGATGAAACGTTTCGTCGCCAATTGGCAACGAAATTCTGTTTCGTCGCCAATTGACGATGAATTTCACGACGAATTATGATTTCGTTGCAAATATTCGATAAACAGTAAGTTACGATATAATTACGACGAACATGTTTTAGTTGCAAATTTCGTCACCAATTTGCGACGAAATCAATTTTCGTCGCAAATTTCGTTGCAAAATAAAAAAATTTCCAGACCAATTTATTTGTTGATATATCCTGTACATACAAACAATATCGATCCAATCGGATCGATTCATAAATACATGAAACCTGTAACAAACAAGCATATCAAATCCAATACAGATAAATCAATAACATTCATTCATTTCATCCAAATATCCATAACATACACGAATCCATAACATCAAAAACATCCATATCCATAACACCAAATATCTATAACATCCAAATATCCATAACATCTACAATCCATAAAAATCATAATATACAATCCATGAAAGTAATCCAATCCAGCAAATAACTACATTAGACATGTACGTACATGTCTATGAGTCTAACTAAGTCACATCATCATAATCCAGCAAAGAAACTACAAAGTACTGATACAAACAAATCAGAAGATATATGAAGACAAGATAGAAGAGATCATCGTGGTCCGCCGGAAACTCTGCTTGATTCTTCGTCACTATCTTGTCTTCGCCTACATAGAAAAATAAGATAAAGAGAAAGTATCATTCTTAAAATTAAAACTAAAACCTATAAATTAAATATGTAAAGACTTACCTTTTTTTTGGATTTGTTTATAAAAACTACCTGTTTAAAAAAAATAAATAGTATTACTAACAAGATATAAAATATTAACTTACAGCTCTAATAAAATACCAAATAACTAAAATAATGATTATAAACAATTCATACATAAAAAAACTCATGAAGGATCACCATCATCGTCGCCGTCGTCATCGTGGTCGTCGTCATTGTCGTCATCGTCGTCACCAAGAATAGATTGCAACTGAAAATGTTGCAAGATCCGAGTTTGTTGTCTTTGCAATTTTTTAATTTCATTATCTCTTTGTTTCATTTCCTTATCTCTTCGTATCATTTTCTGATCTCTTTGTTCTAATAACCCTTTCAAGTGGATGACCTCCTCTATCAAACTATGTATCTGTGATGTGACGGCAGGGGAGGTGATAGATACTAGCAATTCTATGGGTTCTGCTCAAAGAATCCATACCCAAAATCCTTCCACCACCTTTGCATCCCCCACTCGCCCACTCGCCTCCAACCACAGACTCAATTCATTGCCAATTGAGGGCTCAGATCCCTCAGAGCTACCAGCTGAAGATCGCTGTGCTAACTCAAGCTCACAATATTTATCCTGTATTATCAAAAGAAATATTAATATGTTATAATATTTGAGAAATTAAACACATAAATATAGAAGAATATATATTAAAACCTTCATAGCTTTTGCTCGGTCTCCGCTCCAACTCTTGTCCTTTTTTTGGGACGTGCGAGTAAAGGTATCGATAAAATCAGGATCTCGACCTAATTCCTTAGCCTAAAACAACATTGTTAGACATTATAAACATTAATATGAAATAAATTTAAATAGGAATAGTATTTAAGGTCATTCACTCTACTAACACACTAAATTGGATTATTTTGAATGGTTCATGCACGGTTCGACCGAACAAACAGCCGACCAGAGTAAGTGTTCGGGTTCGGCTCAGTGCACAAGTCTGAACCAGTGGCTCGAGATGGAACCACTTAACCAGTCTACACAAGTCTGATTTCTAATACACTGGCTACTCCAATTACTCTGCTTCTCAGTGGTTAGTTGTCTATCACTCACACAGTTCCAAGAAACAAGTTTTTCTGTTCCATCTCAGGGGGAAAAATAATGGAAATTTGCTATAAAATATGATCTCGAGCTAGCATTGTAACTGAGAAACATACCTGGAGCAGCGGCAGCAACAGCAGGAGCACCGGAATCTGCAAAGCAAAACCCAAAACAACATGAACAAGGAGAAGGAGAAAGGGGCAAAAATGGGGGAAAGGAGGAGTTTTGAGTATGGGAGAAGAACAAACAGTTGCAGTTGGAAACGGAGACACCGCAGGCGGAGGGCAGGGTGCGGGCCTTGGTGACGTTGACACCGAAACTTTGAGCTTGGGCTTGGGCTTGGCTGGAGAGGCTGCAGAGGCAGGCGGGGGCCTCCTCGACCACCTTTCTGAGGCCGGAGCAGCACTGGCCGCCGGCTCGGCAGCGGTGCTGGCGTTCCGGACGAAGGGGAGGCAGTCGAAGAGGTTGGAGAGCTCGGAGGAGCAGTCGGGGGAGGGCGACGGGGCGGAGAGGGGAGGAGTACTTGGCTGACGCGAACGCCAGCGGTGAAGCAGAGGAGGAGGAGGAGGTGGGTCTGGTTCAGAGGCGGCGGCGTCTGCTTCAGAGGCGGAGGCGGTGGATTTTGGTCGGCTGGTTCGCGAGAGAGAAAGAGAACGGCGGCGAAGTTCGATCGGGAGGGAAAAGAAAGGGTAAAGGGAGTTAGGTTTAAGTGAAATTTGGCGACGAAAACTTTTCGTCATAAATTTCGTCGCCAAATTGGCAACGAAACTCGCCGTTCGTCGCTAATTTGGCGACGATGACTCTCCGTCGCCAAATTCACGAGTTCGTCGCCAAATTAGCGATGAATAGTTGACTGAAATGGTAAGAGCAGTCGACTGGCACTATGTTATTACACCTGATACGCCTCATCAGTCGACTGGATTTAACTCCAGTCGAGTCGTTTCTGGAGATTAGTCGACTGACCTAGAAGGCCAGTCGACTGATGGCAAACAGAAGGTATAACGACTCGACTAGAGCTTCACGTCAGTCGACTGAAGGGATGGACTCGACTGGATGTGTTCATCAGTCGACTGTCATCAACTCCGAGCAAACAGAAGGTAAGATGACTTGACTGATCGACCACATCAGTCGACTGATGGTCAAAATCAGTCGACTGGATTTTGAATTCGCGTATATACAAAAGCCTATCGATCCAATCAATTCGATTCATAAATACATATGACCTATCATCAAACAATCACATCCGATCCAAAATACACCAATACAAATCAATCAATAACATCCATTGATTACATCCAAATATCCATAACATACAAAGATTCATAACAACATCCACAATCTATAACATGCGGCATAATATATAATCCATCCAACTCATACAATACATGTCTATATATAAGTCCAAACAACAGTCATAACAATTCTGAAAATCCATAAAAGTACTGATATAAGCAAGATCAAGTCTTGTTTTCTTTGCAATCAAGTGACTCATCTTTTCAATCAAGTCACTCATCCGGGTCATCCTGACCCCGCCAGCTGCTCGAGGACGATGGGGGCGGTGAAGCTCGGAATTGACATACTCGCCTCAGGCTCTGTTCCACCTCCCACTCGCTAAGCATCACATCAGCTTGCCGCGCTCCCATCGTGCCCTCAGCCATGTTTTGTTAAAGCTGATGGGTGTGTCTACGTGTCTCCGCAATTTTTCGCTCCAATCTTTGTACTTTGCTGGTAGCTCTGGTCAATTCTTGTTCCAGCAGCCATATTCGTTTGTTTGCCACATTGCGCTCTTGTTCCCGCGCCAAGGACTCACCACGAAATTGGGCAGCCCTCTGAGCCCAAGTTCTAGCTTCTTGCTCAGCCTGTTCCTTCTCTTGGGTCAATTGTTCCAATCGTTGGAGCAGAGCAGCATGATCCATAACTTGAGAATATTCAATAACAGAGGAACAAAGATATGAGGGATGTTTGAAAAAATATAGCTAATCAGGCCCACCGCCGTCGGCCCAGCGCCGCGATGCCAGCGCCGCCCAGCGCGTCGGCCAGCGCCGGCGATGCAGCGCCGCCGGCCAGCGCCGCCCAGCGCCGGCCAGCGCGCCGGCCAGCGCCGCCCAACGCCGCCCAGCGCCGCCCAGCGCCGGGCACCACCGGCCAGCCCCCAGCAGCCACGTGGCCAGCAACCAGCGTGGCCGCGTGGCCACAGCGCGTGGCCACCGACCGCGTGGGCGCCAGGGGCCGCCCGCAGCAACCGCGCAGCCGCGCCCAGCGCTGCCCAGCGCGGGCCGCGGTCGAGCGCCGACCACCGGCAGGCAGGGACCGGCCAGCAGCAGCCAGCGGCCGGCAGGCGGTGGTGATGGCCCCTGCAGCTGTCCGACGGCCAAAAGCAAACAACGCTTAGGAAAAAAATAAGGAAGAGGAGGAAGGGAAGCTTACCACACACGACGAGCAAAGATCCGGTCAAAAAAAAAAATGAGATTTGGGGCGGAGGTAGCGATTTGGGTGGAAAGCGGCGGAGGAAGAAGCGGAGAAGACGCAGATTTAGGGATGGTGGAAGAATTTGGCGACGAAACAATTTTGTCACTAAATTCGTCGCCAATTCGGCGACGAACAGTGAATTCATCGCCAATTCGACGACGAACAGTGATTTGTCGCCAATTCGGCGACGAACGGCAAATTTTGTCGCCAATTCGGCGATGAATTTACTGTTCGTCACCGAATTTGCGCGAACGATAAACGGACGAGTTTCATCGTCGAATCGACAACGAATTCACTGTTAATCGTCGAATTGGCGACGAACGGGATTTTGTCGCAAAATTGGCGACAAAATTTGTCGTTCGTCGCCAATTCGACGACGAACAGTGAATTCGTCGTCGATTTTGGCGAGATTCTGCGTGGAGGGGTATTTTTGGCGATGAAAAAATAATTCGTCACCAATTTGCGATGAATTATTTATTCGTTGCAAATTAGCGACGAATTTTGCGACTAATTGATATTTTACGATGAATTTGACGACGAATATATTTTGTTGCTAAATTGACAACTAATAATTTTTTGTCGCAATTTTTGTTACGGATTTGCGACGAAAATTGGATTCATCTCAGAATTCGTTGCCAATTGGCGACGAAAATAATTCGTCCCAAAATTTCATCGCTAAATCACTGTTTTTTTTTTTGTAGTGTTTATAGTGTAACTTCTTTATTAATATTATTGTAATTAGTAGTATAGTTGTAATTTCCTTAGATAGATGTAATTACTAGAAATCAGCCTTGATTTATGGCTGAAAAACAATCTCGTAAATCTCTAATATGTTCTATATAATGAGGAGAACTCTTATTGTGAGGGTTTGTTGGGATCTCTTATGCGAAAAATAATAATATACACAGCGAAAAATAGGATCCCTTCTAATGATCCATGCGAAAAATTAATACAAAGTTCTAACTAATAGCTATACATTTGTTATGCACCCTTAGCGTATCCCGCTAATCCTTGGTTCGCCAGATCTCTGCATGATCAAAATGACCGCGCCTCTAATAGTATCCACATGAACATGATCTCGATTTTAGAGATGAACCACCTTAGTTGTGCTAGCAACTTGGAATGGTTCACAAGACAAGAGGACCATTGTGTGTTTTGGCCAAGAAGAAGGAGAGGAGGAAGAAGAGGGATGATGAGCACTCTCTCTATTTCAAAATTGCAAGAAGCCTTTTTGTATTCATCCAATGAATACAAAGAGTCTTTGCCCCTTGAGTTTCCCCTCCTCTTAATGCCCATAAATCACAATGAATACCAAAAACTCTTGGTATTCTTTTTGACTTTTCATCTTCTATTCATCTAATGAATAAAATGTCTCTTGGTCTTCCTCTTTAATAATGTTTCATTAAACCTTTTAATGAACATTATCCATTATTAAGTGGTTGAGTCTAATCTAAATGAGTCTAACTTGGATTAGACTCAATCCCATAATCTAATTGGATTCATTTAAGTTTAACTCAATTAATCTAATTTTGGATCACATTTTAGTTAAACTAAAATCAACTTATCTCCGAAATATCATGTTCTTTGTGTGTGACTCAATAGGTTTTCGTAATATTGGCAATATATCTAAACCGCTTTAGACACATAAATAATGAGTGACATCTAACAATGCATCATTGCTACCCAAGTGACGAGAAAGTCAAGATTCGACCTAATCTTTCTATGTCTATTATAATGCATGATTTTATCCTTCTATCCTCGATATCGAGATTGATCAATGAGGTACAGACCGTGTCATCTTCTTATCAATCTTTGTGTTTCTTGATCTCCGAGTAGACTCACTCAAGCAAATGAGCTCAATATCTCATATTGACTCATTTGAGCATGACCATGGGGTTTAGTAGTCCTTACTCGATAAAGGGACCCACAGATATCACTCCCGTCATATGGGAGGGATAGATCTCATCTACATCACTCACATCTCTCCATATAATTCATTGCATACCTAGTGATCAATTTTATAGTTCACCCTGTTACGGGTGACGTTTGACAATGCTAAAGTATACAACTTCTTATATAGAAAATCGTAGTGACTTCAGGTATAAAAATTATTCATACCAATAGTCACTATGATAAAGTTTATGACACTCATATAACGATCTATGAAACATTCTCATGATGGATCAATTCAGTTTATATTCTCCAATATATATCCATATGTCAACGTGATATCTCATATCCATGACTTGTGAGATCAAATTATCAATTGACCTACACGCTAGTCTCAATGCATTAATATTGTCTTTGTATATTAATTTTTTATTAGAAATAGTTAAGAGTAATGTTCTTTACATCATCTCACTATCAATTCAACCAATTGATATGATATAGATTAGAACCTACTATCCAAGGACATTATTATATTTATTCATTTAACACAAACATGAAGTAAATATAATAACCAAAATTTTATCTTTATTAATAAAATATGATATAAAAAATTTCCTAATCAATCATTTCATGACTGGGTTTAGGGCTAACATTAACAGGGTTGACACATATAATTATCATCTTGTAATCAATAATAATAATTTTAACATTTTTTTCTCTATATGAAAGTTTTTCTATGAGGTAATTATCTTTTTTGTTCGATCAATTCATCCAAGTTTTTTGTGGTTAAGTTGTGTCAATTAGTATCAAAGTCAAAGCTTGTGTTCCCATCTAAATGCTAGTTTCCCTGGTCTTTTTTCATCATCTTGAATCTTTAGTGACATCCTCATCCATGACTTCTCTTCTTCAATTGGATTCTAATCAAACTCTCGTGCCCTCTCCTTGTTTTTGTGCATTGTCGTCTCCTCGTTGTCCAACAAACTTATGGCAAACCCCTAGATCACATTAATCTTTCAAGGACATTGTCCTCACACATTGTCATTGAAGGTCAATCAATGTTGCAAACCACTCCCATCCATGGGGAAGACCAAATCTTAGTTAACCTAATTGTTACATTTTGCAATTTAGTCTAGTAGTTATACATTTTATATTTTAGTCCTAAAAAAATAATAAAAATAAAAATATTTTGTGAAAAGAAAGAAAAAATTATGAAAAATAAACAAAATTAAATCTAAAAAAAGTAGAAGCGATCAATAGGAAAAAATGCGGAGCACTGTAAATGTTATTGATATTGGATCTTGTTCGAGAGTTATATTTTATTACCCAAATCCTCATAATAGTTGACTAATCAATCTATTAGAGGACTGAATTAAGTCAAAAAAGCTCCTTATCAACTTGCAACCTCGTGTGTCATCTTAAATTGCGAGACTTGAATATCGACAAGAAATACCTAAGACACCCCTTTAGCAAAATTAGCCACTTAACTATGTGATTGATCAAGTCAAAAAAAAAAAAAAAATCAATCTCCAACTCCCTATGACCATAGGTAGCTAACAACACTTGAAATGATACATAAACATATAAACATACACATATACATGGGTTACATGATTTTCAAGTTCTTTGTGCTTACAATTTATTCCCTTGAAATGATAGTTTCACTCAACCCCACTCAAGTCGAAGTCCATATTGAGTTATCTCGTATAATGAATCCCACAAGTCATCTTACCTTACACACTTTAAACTCACTTCATTAAATCACAATTTCTAACTTAAACACATTAATAAACATCAAAACATTGTGATTAAATTTTCCCCTTTTTTTACTCATCTTGATCTAAGTTTCATTCCACTACAATTTTCTTAACTCAAGTTTATTTTTTTATTTTTCATTCAGGAAACCTTGAAAAACTTTTGCATCAATTAGCCTCAATATAAATGATTTTGATTACTTTAATTATGTCTTTATCTTTCTACAAAGATGAACACAAAACAAACTGTTGTGATGACCTACAGTTCCATCACAACATTATCCAAGCAAACTATAAAATGTCTTAATTTACACATTAATCAAGTAAAAGAAGCAAGAAATCCACTACTCTTCAGATCTTTAAGAGTTCTTCACAGATTCAGCAAAAATGAGATTTATTATAGGTTTTTGCTGGCATGAAATTAACCCAACAAAATGAAGGGTGATAAGAGCATCAAGCATCCATCAATGGTGTGTGAGTTGCATGATCTCGAATGGATCATAACTCCCCCATTTCTTAACCAAATCTCGTGATTTCAAGTTCTAAGGGTTCTTCTGTTACTCTACTTTAACCTGAAACAAACATCTTTGCATGAGGATCTCTGTGGTTCTCTCTGGAGTTCTTGAACTCTGACAAACTCACACAAAGGTCTCGATTCGACCTTTTCGCATTCAAAATTCAATTTGTCACTGATAACTCAACCAATTCTCCTGAATCCAGACTCGTTTGAAAGCCAAGTTCAAGAGCTGTAGAGTGATGGAAATTTTGAAAATTTTAGTTGAATATTTCATGAGTTATTATCCTCCAAAGTGAGAAAAGAAGCACACTCTATCCAAGTCCAAAGACCATGCCAACCTAAACTACAAGCTGGTCGCTTGTCTTAACTCCATCACGACCGTTGGTAAACATCCAATCCGAGGGCTTACATTTGAAGGCAACCGGGGGAGCGATCCGTGGGAAGAAACCGTGGGCCAATCAGCTTTCGTCGTTCTCCCTTCAGGCTTATATTTAAATCCTTTCTCTTCATGGCTTCGGCATCTCAGCCGGTCTCTGCCATCCACTCCCAGATCTGTTAAGTGTAACTCTGTCCGAGTACCAGAGCTCCGGCGATGGCGCAGGAGGAGATAGAAGTCTCCACGGAGGCTAAGGAATCCTTGGTCGATCTCCCCGTTACTGAAGCCCCGGCGGAAGGTGGCGCGGAGGCCACTGAAGCTCCTCCGGCCGGAGATGCCGATCCTCCCAAGGAAAAGAAGGAGTCCAAGCCCAGGAAGAAGCTTTCAGGCCCCCGGAAGCCCGCCGCTCACCCGCCCTATGCTGAGGTAGGAACAGTATCTCCCTCGCATGTTGGATCTTGGTTTAGAGTAGATCTCGATTGTGAGTTTTGTGGTTGGATTACGTAGATGATTGTCGAGGCGATCGTGACGTTGAAGGAGCGTGCTGGATCGAGCCAGTACGCGATCGGCAAATACATCGAGGACAAGCAAAAAGATCACCTCCCCGGGAACTTTAGGAAGATACTCCTCGGCCAGCTGAAGAGGCTCGTGGCGTCCGGAAAGCTGAAGAAGGTAAAGAACTCGTACAAGCTCCCCGGTGCTCAGGTCGCTGCTTCCTCCTCTGCTGCCCCGGCCAAGGCGAAGGCAAAGCCTAAGTCCAAACCAAAGCCTAAGCCTAAGACCGTCGCCAAGACAGCCAAGGCGAAGACTGCTGCGTCCAAACCCAAGGCGAAGCCTGCTACACCTAAACCCAAGGCGAAACCTGCTACGGCTAAACCAAAGCCTAAGTCTGTTACGGCCAAACCCAAAGCGAAGCCTGCTGCGGCCACCAAGCCCAAAGCCAAATCGGCGCCGGCTGCGAAACCAAAACCTAATCCGAAACCCAAGGCGAAGGCCAAGCCAGCAACTCCTGCTAAGCCCAAGGCTAAGCCTGCTCCGGCAGAGGCGAAACCCAAGGCGAAGCCAGAAGTACCACTAGCGTCCAAATCGAAGGCAACGCCGAAGCCAAAGCCTGCGACCACCAAACCCAAGCCAGCCGTGACGCGATCAAAAGCTAAGACCCCCGCGCCGCCTGCTAAGGCGGCAAAGACCTCGACGAAGGACACACCTTCGAAGAAGGCAGCGCCGCCAAAGAAAGCTCGGGCCGCTACCAAGAGGAAAGCGGCCACACCGGAAGCGAAGAAAGCACCCGCGAAGAGGGCCCGGAAGTAAGCTAAAAATTTTTCAGCTGTTTCATGTACCCCCCTTTCTTTTCTTTTTCTTTTCTTTTTCTTTTTATTTTTTTTTTTTTAATGTTAATTTCTACGTTGAAGTGGCAGTATTCTTGTAAATCTTATGATGTTTTCTTTGGCACGGTAAGGATTACGAGCGTTGGTTGTACCGTAAATTTTCGTTTTCTTCTCTTTGAGGATGTGTTTCTTTGTGCGATAGAATTTCACTAACTCCTCATATTTAAGTTTAAGAGACTGATGTAGCATAATTTTAAATTTATTTATAATTTATTATAGTAACGTGCGCAGGATTAGTAAAAAAATTGACTTTGTGCTCGTTATAATTAGATGTTCCTATTTATTTATATAAATTTAAACAAAAATTATCGACCTTTTACCTCTCAAACTAGTACTTGATTTATTAAAAAAAAGTAAAATGTCTGTTATATCGTACATGATATATTATAATATGGATTAATGATTTAATCATGATGAGTATTTTCATAGGATGATTGGAAACATCAGGATGACATTATTATTTGTTAATTACTACTTTTATTATGCAAATTTGCTTGGTACGATCTATCTAACCTTTACATTTTTTTTCCGAAATTTAAATCCCTGATTTTATAGGTAGAAAGTAATTTCTATAATTTCTAACAGACAAGTCACTATCAATAAAATTGCGACGAAAACAAGTTAAATTGACCTTTAGCGTCAACTACAAGATCTCATTATATTAAAATAAACAAATTATAAATATTTAATATAATATTATAATATATCATAAATTATATTTATATTATTTTATATTCATAGTAAATATTTGTACTAATTAATACTTCATTGATGTTTAGTTTTCAGTGACGGAGTTCTATTGAATCAAATTAGAGTGCTAAAGGGAGGAGGAGAGAATAAATAATATTTTATTATTTTTTTACTCTTTAAATAATTTATATGTAAAATAAAAATAAATAAAAATAAAAAGTACAGTGAAAAAATAAATATGAATATTTTTATTTTTATTTGGTTCATAGTCACAGGCTGCTATTTCAAGTTTCACGATTCGTGATCGTTTTCGACGGATAATTCATTATAAAAACTCTTCTCTCATGAGAAAGAGTTTATCACTTTTACAAAATTCGTTAGGATCGATAAACTTATATCGTCATAATCTTTCAAGTACAAAACACAACAAAGAAATTACTGACTGAGAAAATTAAGCTTGATGTTGTCAGTGCAGCTTCTTGGCGTTACCACGACGTTCTGGATTAGCTGTTTGCACGCAGGAAGTTGTCGTAGAAGCATATTGAATTGATCTAGGGTTTCCTCTCGTAGCTGTTTATAAAGCTTGATCCAGGCGTCTGAAAGTCCTTTCGGGCGCCTCCACGTCATCTCGTCGATCTACTTTCAACGCTGACTCGACATCTTTCGAGCGTCTGTATCCCTTCTGGGCATCTGGATGCTGATGTGGTGGTTATCGGATTAATTTTGACTCCACAACGTCTTATCCAGATTCGAGCACCTAGAACCTCTTCGAGCGCTTGGAGGCTGAGGTGTTTACACCACTAGAACTCTGCCACCTCATCTGCCTTGGTAGCCCATTCGACTGACGTCCGGTCGCTTGGATCCAGATAAGGGCATCCGGAACACAATGTTTCAACCCCTCCTTTCCTGTATTACAAGTAGTTCAGAAACAATATAACAGGAAGGAAAACAGTTTTTGCAAACTATTAGGTCTCGACTTTAGGTTTCTAGTAAAATCCTAGGTCAGATCGACACCTATTGTTTCCTTATCGGGAACGCGTTTTCACCACTCTACTCGAGAGAATTTACCTTTTGCCAACCATGTCCTCCAGACCTGTTGGACTTTTGCTCAGTCTTGATCCTCGACCCCCAGGTCTTCCACTGCTAGACGTCCGGTTCTCCAAACCTGCCTAGACTTTTTGTTTGGTGCTCTGATTTGCCAAGGCTTCCTACCTAATCCTCCAGACCAAGACTTCCTTACCCAGTCCTCTAAACCAGGTCTTTCTTGTCCAATACTCCAGATCAGGTCTTCCTTATCCAGTTCTCCAAATCAGGTCTTCCTTCTCCAATCCTACATATCAAGACTTTCTTTGTCTAGCCGCAACTAAGACTTCCCAGTGCTACCTGCACACTCAATTCACTTCATTAGTTCATTTCTCAAATTTAACTTAAACCTTTTATCATTATCAAAATTCAAATTCGATCATTTGGTGGTCCTTGTACCAACATTTAAGTCCCTTGCCTTAAAGCTCTCAGGTGGCTCTCCTTAGTTATCCCTACTTATGATTCTTTATCTTGCACACATTGTAGCCCTAAGTTGTGTTTAGGCATGGCAAAGAAAGTTAGGTTAATTCTTGTGAGTGAGTTTTATGTTAGTTAGGTTAATTCTTGTGAGATTCGAGTTTTGTGTTAGTTAGGTTTTTGGTACAAGTTCCAGGCTAAGAAAATAGGATAGTCTTATTGTCCTGTTTATCTTCCAATGAGGCTCACCCGTGAGAGAACTAGGTTTGGAACTCTGCCCCGACTTTATTCAGGTCTTATGGCTTCAAGCCTTGCCTTACTAAGTCTGCACAAGTCTTATGAGCGTAACTTCTTGTTTTTTTTTCATAGTTACTGTTCATCTCATTTGGAGATTATTTAGAGAAGGATTGAGAATAGAAAAGGGGAAAAAGACCAGAGCCTTCCTTTCTTGGCATATAAGAAGTTCTATTTGGCCATTAGTAAACCAAACTAGTAATATTAATGCACACAAAAGTATTACATAAACTTGAAGACTTACAAGCAAAATAAAAGCAAATGAAAGAACACAATTACAATACTCAGTAGTACACTTAGACTAGTAGCACACCAGTAGTACACTAGCTTACAAGGGAAGAGGGAAGAGAGGTAGCACACAAGGAGGATGGGATGAAGGGGTCTTGTGAGACTTCGAGTAGGATATCTTTGATGCCTTAGTTGTGTAGAGGAGGAGACTATTTATAGAGATTTTTCCTTAGGGGTGAAGGTTGAAGGGGGAATCTTCTTTTGGTAATGGTGTCTTCTTTATTGGTAATAGTCTTCTTTTTGATAATGGAATCTTCTTTTTGGGAGTGGAGTCTTATGGAGTTCTTGTCACCAGTTCCTTGTTCTTATCCCTTGGTGCCTTGTCATGCTTGTTTTTTTATTTTTTATTTTTTTATTTTCTCCCTTGTGAGTGGAGAGTGACGTTAGCCCTCCATTATGTTGTCTAAATTTGTTTCGCCAACAGAATCTAGCGAGGGTATAAAACTGGAGCTGGCAAGCCTACGACAAGGAGTAGGGAGCCTGGTAGAAGCTATATGACTACGGGCCAAATATGCATTAGCAATATGAACTGAACTTGCTAATTTTCTTACGGCACAATGATCATGTTTTTTCTTATATTTTTGAAGAACAGCTTCATGTTTAGTATTTATAGGAAAGGGAAAAAATGTCGTTCCCATTTCCTTGGGCCAATATATTTTTTCTATGAATGAGTCTCCTGCAAAAATGTAATCATTAGGAGTGTAATCTCTATCCCAGAACCATTGACTGCCAAAAACAGTAGCTCTTCATTCTATTAGTTGTTCTGGTAGTGTAGTTCTGGCATTCCATTCAGTGTCTGGATCTGAAGGATAGTCCTCTTGTTCGAGATGTAGGCCATTCACATCATGTACATCAATTTTGATTAAATATTTTGCTGGTTTTATTTTCATGTTCAGCCATTCTAGAGGAGTACTGTCTAATGTCAGGATGACAAATGTTTCTTATTTCAGAATGTGTTGTAATATTTGTCTGAGTTTATAAGGAAACTCTTGAATAGAGTCCAATTCATGGACCCAAAGTTTATGTAGTAAGTCATAGTCCATGAAGGTTAGTGGTGTTACTAACTTGCCTTTGAAGTTTCTGAGTATAAATTTCTCATAGTTGATATTAGCTTTTCTGATGGAGTAAAAAAGCATACATGGACAACCTTGAGAATCTAATTCTGGACACTAGGAAGAAGTCTTCTGACATTTTAATTTGAAATTGAATTCTGTTTCATAAGTCATTGAAATGTCATTGCCTATTATTGGATCTTTATGTATTAATTCCAGTAGTTCACATAAATTAGAAAACTATTAAAAACTAACTGTATCAACTTTGTCTTTTATGTATGCATGTATGTCTATTGGTAGAGTGTTTAGTCTTCCCATCATCATTTTTTCAGTTTGTAATCTATCAGGTGTAAAAGCTGTAGGTGGAGGATTTACTGGAAGAGCCTTGTGTTATTGCTGTAAATCAGCTAAAGTTGTATAATTACCTGGTTTTTTTCTGACTATCACAGGTTTTTTCTCTTGTTGTTGTTGTTCTATGGCTCCAAGAGCCTGTGCATATGTCATTCTGGCACCAGAACCTGAAGTTTTGAGTGTTGTACTGATAAAGAAATTAGGGTCAAAAGTTGTTCTTACTGCTGTTAAAGCGTCTTCAATAGAGAAACATCCTTTATACAAAGGATTCTCTAACTCTTGTATGCCTGTAACTACCTTAACTCATATCTGATATACCCCTGCATGAGTTCTGTAAAAACTGCATAGCAGGTGAATCTTTTATTTTCCGTCTTTTGTAAGAAGTAATGTGTAAGAACATTGATAATAGAACTCCCAAGGATGCTGGGAATGCTCCATATATTATCGGTGAAGCAGAGTTGTTGTGTGTCTAGTTTATCTCTTGAGTCGATGTGGAATTGTTCCTCATATCTGTGAAACTGTTATAATGCCTGTGATCCAAACCTCATATTTGGCATAGCAAAGGAACGTACCTTACATTGTCCGTCCATCTGCAAAATTATCATTGAAAAAGCTTGGATAATGTATCTGCTAAGGAATTATTACTTCCTTTAATATGTTCCCAATGAATTTTTAAGCCTCTATTGATAATAGAATCAGAGAATTTTATCCATTTTTTTATACTAAGACTTTTCTAAGTCCTTTTGTTTGTTGACTATATTTGACTATAGCTTCACAATTAGTTCTAACCGTTATTTCTGCTTTATTACAAATAAAGAGTCTAAAGGAATCTAAGCAATAAATGACTGCTAAGATTTCATAATCTAAAGAAGTGTCCTTTTTCTTTATATTTCCCAGAAGTATATCTACAAATAACTTCTGTTATTTTGGGTTCATATTTTGTTATTTTTCTTTTGTTTTAGAGAAGACTAGCACATCATCAATGTAAACACATGTAAAAAAAAGTGGTATTTCTAAAGATGTCATCTATTTTTCTTTGAAATATTTATGGTGCTATTTTTAACCCAAAAGGCATGACTAGTCATTCAAAATGTCCTTTAAAATAAGAAAAAGCAATCCATTCTATAGAATCCGGGTGTATTTTTACTTGTCAGAATCCTGATTTCATATCAAATTTGGAATACCATTTTGATTGTTGTATTTTGTTTAGTAATTGATCTTTATCAGCTATCTTATAGCCATCTTCGTGATAATTATCATTAAGTCTTTTATAATTAAACATCATTTTTTATTGTCCTCTTTTCTACTCAGCTCCTTTATTTGCTATAAAGGCTGGACTTCTATGTCTAGAGGTAGATCTTTATATTGTTCCTAAGGCTAGCAATTGTTTGATGTGCATGGTGTATTCTTCTATTTATCAATTAGTATATATTAAGTCTTGTGCCTTGATGGTTATATCCGAGTTAATGATGTTAAGTTTACAGTAAACATTATCTCTTTCCCAATATTTGATAGGATTTTCTCCTATAATTTCTAATTTTTCAAGTCTTGAAATAAGCTGATCTAAATCTGACTGGGTGTTAAGTAAGTGTATTAAGTAAGATGGGATAATAAAATCTGTGGGGATGTCTAAGTTTTCTTCTTTTAAGCTTTCATAGGGAAAAAGGCATTTTGGCTACAGGATCCTTTTACTGGGCATTGCCATGTGTTGTAGGGCTATTGTTAAGAACATCTATTTCAATTTTTGTGGTAGGAATGATAGAGGAAAAAGGAGAGACATCACCACGCTTTCGTATGCACGAAGAATAGTCAGAGACAATAAGGCAATAACGAGAGTGGAAAGGAAGAGACCATAATCTTTGGTAAGTAATAATGCTCTATCAGAGGCAACTAGAAAATTGAGGCCTAAGTTAAGATGAATATTGGGATGGTTTAATGACTTCACCCAGAGTTTGGGTAAAGATAATGGAGGACTATAACTGTCACAATTAGTATAAAACCTTAAATGTGTATTGGTGACAAACTGGGAGCATGAGAATTTTTGTCCATTAAATTGAGTACTGACTAATGGCTGTGTAGCAGTTTTAATCAGATTTGGAGGAAGTATAGATCGAAGAGTAGGTTCATCTATAGTAGAATTAGTAGCTCTACTATCTAAAAAGGCATGTAAGGTAAATTCATGTCCATGTATGTTGACTAGACATTTAACTCTAATTTCTACTGTTCATCTAGTATTGCAGATTCTAGGGGTTTTAATAAAAACCATGTTCATGTCAAGTGAATCATGTTCTGCTTGTGATTGGATTATAATACCTTTCCCTTTTGTGTTTGGTTGGATTATTTTCTATAGATTTATTAGTTCGACTTCTGATTGATTAAGTCTAGTTTCTAAGACTGAAACTCTTGTTTCTAATAGTGTGTTTCTTGTACTTTCTCTAATAGTATGTGTAGTTGGGATTGTAATTTGATATGTTTATTGAAGACATAAATTACAGATTTATTTTTTGCATAGTTTGCAGGTTGCTCTTTTGTCAATAGCAGGATAAAAATTACATAAATAATAGGGAACATTATCTGTTCCTATTTTAAAATTCCATTCATGTTCATAATCTCTTAATCCTGCTTGTAAGTCTAAGGGAGTAATGGGAGGAAATTGGGAAAACATGAGATCCCAATTTTGGTCTACTTGATATAATTGTTCAGTTATTTGATCTAAGTTTACTTGAAGTCGTGTATTGTGATAGTTTGCTGGGAAGTCAGGTAAGGCATATGAGTTATCTAGAAAAGAGTTAATTAAGGTATAATCATTAGAAGAAGATACTTCTTCTAGATCTTGGACTGAAATAATCGAGTAGATAGAAGAGATTGTAGAGATATTTGATTGTATCTCTACTAAGTCTAAGTTAGTACAGGATGCAAATTTAGCTTCTTTGATGTTTTCTTATTGGGACAGGCAGATGATAGATGTCCAGCTTCTTTGATGTTTTCTGCTGAATCGCTCTGAGGAGTTAGCAAACTCTTGTGAACGACTAAAGTCTTGTGACCATCAACATAAAGTATCTCATCAACTCATCATCATCATACACCGATTCACCAATTGCTTCCTTCTCATTTTCCACGTCTTACTCGATCAATAAATTTTTATCTTTCTGATTAGAAAGAGCAGGTGTCCTATATTCATTTGCCCTGTGTCCTTGTCCACCATAAAGATAATACCTAATAGGGGGCCTTAGAATTAACTTGTGATGGTTGCTGCTATGAAGGACTTAAATCCTAAGGGCGAACCATCTGACTATTTTGGTCACCTCTGATCATTGATTTTTAGTTCTGCTATTTTTCAATAGCTAGTGTGCACTGGAAGACCTCTGAAACCATCCACAACAAATAAAGATTGAAGACATCTTGCAAGGGCAGGCGTAACCCTCCTAACTACCGTGCCACCATCTGCTTCTCTATCTCAGATAAGTAATTTCGAACAATCAACTAGTAGAACTCCTCCGTATAATTGTTGACTGATCTCATACCCGACCTCAACATGTGAAGTTGTTGAAATAGAACTTGGGTGTAGCCGAAAGATAGGAAGTGACCCCTCATCATCTTCTTCATTTTCTCCCAATCAGTGATCTTAGTCTTGCCTTGTTTCTATCATAAGCATTGCAACTATTCCCATTATACAGATGCTCGCCTAGAGTCTGATGGCAACTAACTTCATTTTCACCCGATCGAGCACCTCTTTGTAATAAAAAATTCTTTCTCCTAATAAGTGATCTTAGTCTTGCCTTGTTTCTCTCATAAGTACTACAACTATTCCCACTACATAGATGCTCGACCTAGAGTCTGATGGCAACTAACTTCACTTTCACCTGATCGAGCACCTCTTTGTAATAAAAAATTCTTTTTACTTCGTTGAGCTAATCAACATATCCTTCCACTTGTAACGTTCTTGAAAATTTAGATAGATCAACTCGAAAATCGAAGTTTACATATTGTTCCTCTTGACCTCGACGCTGCGAGACCTTATTAGGGTTGTGGTAAGAGGTATCGAAGGTGGACGCGGAGAATCATGATCATAGATCTCTCAATCTTCAAAATCCCACGCCGCCAGACATTGGATTAATTCTACGAGTTGCCTCTGCAAATCCTCAATTGTCACATCCTAAACGCTACGATCATGGTATTGGGCTTCCTTAATCAGAACCTGCCTATTGCGACCACAACCACCATGACTTTCCATTGGATCTGATGTGTTCTGATATCAACTGATGTCAAATAGAATAATGATTATTCTGGAGGCAGAAGATTAGAAGATAATTGTAGATAAAACAATCACGAGAAGTTAGAAAAAAATAAAGAGAAGTTGCCACGCCGTCTCTATAATTTTTACCAAAAAAGAAAATTTTATTCAATAATCAAAAGTCATCCAAAAACAACTAAATATGCATATAATGGACCCTAAACAAAACTCTAACTTGTAAAAGTTAAAAATACCCTCAAATCTTAAAAATAAAAAATTATTATAAATTGTAAAAAATATGTTTGAAGCCTCTGAAAAGACACTAAACGATGTCTAATGGGTCTGAAAGTGAGTCAATATGGGTTCCACTTAGTATCAAATAGAGGTATCTGAAAGAGCTTCGATTAGCAATCAATCGTATTTTGTTCTGATATCCGAGTCAGAAGTTATGGTTTGTTGAAGTTCGACTCCTCTTACGTCATCCCTACATCATATTCCAACAACCTCCATGTCATTCAACTCGTGCTTCATTGTCGTGTAACTTAGCATCCAACATTAGACTGTAAATGAGCCAAGCCAAGTCAATCTTTATGATGTTCAAGTTTGTTTGATAAGGTAATCAAGTCAAGCCAAGTCGAGCTTAAAATGAACCAAATAATTAAAATGATTGTTCAAGCTTAGTTTGGTTTCTTTTTATCAGTTTAAGTTTGATTTGAATTTGACTTGAGTTTGGTTTATTTAAATATTATCAAACTCTCAATTTAAGCTTGTTTGATTATTTAAAATTTTTATACTTTTAAACTTATTTAGTTGATTATTAAGTTTAATAATATAAACTTATTTATTTATTTTAAATTTTTTATTTGTTTAATATTTTGATAAGAACTTTACGGATAAACATGACTCAACAATATTATTCACGAACGTTGTTAACAAACATTGTTGTTCACGAACATTGTTAATCAATATTAACGAGCTTGCTTATTTAGTTTAATAAGTTGTTCAAGCTTATTCATTTAATTGATCTTTATGTGTATTGAACGAACATAAATAAATTCTTACCAAGACGAATATCAAGCTTATACATAAATATTTGATTGATTTACATCCCTAGACATTAGTGATGAATTTCAGCCATATCGACTAGCATGAATATGTCTTGTGGAGTAACAATTTATGTATATATAAAACTATAAAATAATAATTTCAGCCATTTGATTTATTTTTTCAGGATATTTAATATAAAGAATAAAAAATAATTTTTGCTCAGGACGAATTTTCTATAAAACATTAGATATATTGAAGGCCTCTTAATTATGTTTGAGGCCTATATACGAAAAAAAATCTTTAATATATTTTTAAAAAATTTAAATATTCATTCTCATCTTTTTTTTTAATTCGAACTTGGAACCATGATTTTTAAAAATAAAATATAAAACATTATTAATTAAATTTTATATTTAAATTTTGATAATTTTTTTCAGTTGATAAAATTATTAAATTATTTAATTTTTATTTAGATATTATTGAATCTATAAGACTTTATTAATTTTAATTTTAAAAAATTCCTTTCTCCTAGAGTTGTACTAACGTGTATTGTTAGTAGTATTTTATAAATTATTCATATTTCAAAAAAATAATTTGTATAAGGTTTAATATCTTAAGTATTATTTTTAATTTTTAATTTATTATTTTAAAAAATTAATTTTAAAAATAAATCTAAACCAACATTGATGATAACATATCATGTTTAAAAAAAATTTCAAGATTCAAATATTTTTCCTTTAAAAAATTATCATCGATCAAATTTAAATTTTTTATATCATATAAAAATTAAAATTGCCTTCATATATTTTAAATTGTTCAAACTACTTTAAAGTGAATAAATTACATAATCAATAATATAACTGATATAATTAATTTTTAAAAAATTCTTTGGGTGAAAATTTATTCTCATTGGTTTCATTCTCATTAAAATATTTATTTATTCTACTTACATATTTTTTATAAAATTTTAATTCTATATTCATTTGATTTATCTTTGATAGAATATGAATTTATTTTCTCTATAATTATTAAAAAAACAAAACTTGTAATAACAATATTCATATCTTTATATTGTAAAAATTTACTAATAGTATTAACTATGAATATTATATCATACCAAATAAGATATATAATTTTTAAAAAATCTATAACAAATAAAATAATTTAAAATTAAAAGTGAATATTTTTTAAATGAATATAAATAATATTCCGACCAAATACTATCTATGATGAAGCCACCGACCAACAAATGGATTGACTTACACGTTCCTTGGAGATAGTCGCCACAAGATAAAGAGACCTAAAAAGTACTCGAAAAGAGAGTTAGAATGACACCGGAGAAGGATCCTAACAAGTCACTCTGATGTTCAAGTTAGAGTTTTACGTAAGGAAGGAGATTAAAAACTTGGGGAAATTATGATTTCGTGTGTGCATACCTATGCCTATGGGTATGGGTAACCTATTATGGAGTTGATTTCCAAAATATTAGCGTCCATTTAGAAAATATTTCGACATAAGTGCTTTTGTTCCGATATACACATTCTAATTATCCATGTCTTTAGAGATATTTTTCTTGTTCTCCGAGTGAAATAGTCTTAGGGTTTCCTAATTTTAAGGATGAATCAACTGTATGGGCCACGCTTGAGATTGAGTAGAGGTTGAGGTCGGCACCCCTTTTGACAGCTCATCATGATTTTACTCCTGCGCAACACATGGAGGTAACAGATTTCTGCGACATCACAAGCATCCCCAATTAGTCTAGTTGAAAGAGGTGTAGTCTGACTGACTGAACTGTGTTGAGTTGTCGTTAAGATACCTTAATGAGGTGTCATCACTCTGTCACATATGGATGCAGTGGTCATAACAGGATCTCGAGCTTGGGGCTTGTTCTATGTCGTGAGCTCGGGGCTCCGTGCCTGTCGTAAGGTTATGTTGCGAGTTCGTAAGGCTTGGTGCTCCTTGCCTATTGTAAGGCTATGTCGCGAGCTCGATGCTCCAAACCTGTCACTTATCATAAGGCTTTGTCTTGAGCTTGGGGCTCGATGCTCCGTGCCTATCATAAGGCTATAGCGCGAGCTTGGAGCTCAGTGCTCTATGCCTATCGTAAGGCTATGTAATGAGCTTAAGACTCGATGTTCTAGGTGTTGGGTTGTAAGGGTGCAAACATAGTCCCACATCTAAAATACATGGGAAAGATCATGGGTTAAAAAGGATGGAAAGTATCTCCATTGGCATGAGGCCTTTTGGGTAGAGCCCAAGAACAAAACCATGAGGGCTTAGGCCCAAAGTGGATAATATCATGTCATTGTGGAGATACGAACATCCTTTTGGACCCAACAATTGGTATCAGAGCCAGGTTGCTCTTCACCGGACTAACCACCGGATGAGCCATGATCCAGATCTAACCATGTGGGGACCCTCGGGGAAAACAAAGGAAGTAGGGGAGGCTCAGACCATGAGGGACATGGCAGCCGGACCATGAGGACATGGCAGCCGGACCATGAGGACATGGCAGCCGGACCATGAGGAGATGGCAGCCGGACCATGAGAAATGGCAGCCGGACCATGAGAAATGGTAGGGGAGCTTCCAGTGGTCCTTTGTTTGAGGGGGGGATTGTTGGGTTGCAAGGGTGCAAACATAGTCCCACATCTAAAACACATGAGAAAGATCATGAGTTTAAAAGGATGGAAAGCATCTCCTCCATTGGCATGAGGCCTTTTGGGTAGAGCCCAAGAACAAAATCATGAGGGCTTAGGCCCAAAGTGGACAATATCATGCCATTGTGGAGATACGAACATCCTTTTGGACCCAACACTAGGTTTGTCGTAAGGCTAAGTCGCGAGCTCGAGGCTCGATCCTCTTGGCCTGTCGGAAGGCTATGTCGTGAGTTTGGTGCTTCATGCCTATCGTAAGGCTATGTTGGGAGCTCAGGGTTGGTGCTCGATACTTCATGCCTATCATAAGGCTATGTTACGAGCTCTGGGCTCCATGCTTGTCGTAAGACTATATCGCAAGCTCGGTTCTCGATGCTTCGAGTCTGACATAAGGCTATGTCGTGAGCTTGAGGCTTGGTGCTCCATGTTGATGCAGGGAGCACCAATCTGCCACTAGGATTTTGATGTTTGATAATATACCTAGGTCTGATCAGTTTGACCAAGGGTTGATCCAAAAAGGACCTAATGTTTGGATGTGAGTGAAGTTTAGTCAGGTTAGTTTAACTATAAGACTAGCGAGAAGTCCTAATCAGTTAGATCGGACGAGGAAGTCCTAGTCTGTTGGACAGAAAAAGGTGAAGTCCTAGTTGGAGGCTAGGCAGGAGAATTCCTAGCTAGAGGCTAGGCAGAGGAAGTCCTGGATGGAGGCTGACAAGGAAGGCCTGGTTAGTGAAGCTGGGCAGGAAGTCTTGGTGAGTGAAGCTGGGCAGGAAGTCCTAACTGAAGGTTAGGCAAAAAAAAGTCCAAACAGGAAGACCAAATGTTTAGCAGGTGATAAGTCTACCGAGTGACTAATCCTAATTGGAGATTAGGTAAGGGAAAGTCCAAACAAGTCAAGGGTGATCAGATATTTGACAGGTGAGAAACCTACCTATGAAAGTGACTAGTCCTAACTGGAGTTAGACACGGGTAAGCCTAGTGTTAGGATACAGGGTAAGGTTTAGTAAGCCTATTAGGAGATCAGATACAAGTAGGCTTCGATTGCTTGCATGTTTGTATGCTAATCTTAAGGAACCAAGAGCTAGAAGTAAGACTGAGGAAACATAAGAGAAACAAACAAAAGCAGCCGAACTAAATCTGAAAGCCAACTTAGGTCAAACCTGGTTGACTGATTTTGAGCACCCCTATTGGATCCGAGCGCTCGAAATAGTCCAAGCGGCCTAATGAGGTCTAGGCTCCTGGACTAGGGCAGATCCAGGTGTCGGGACGGTCCAGGAAGAATCGAGCACTTGAATCTGGTAGAATTAGCCTCGATAAAGACTGATGGAATCAGATCGGATCGGATTGGTTTGCGGCACCCGAAAAGTGATCCAAGCGCCCGAAAATATCTTTATAAGGCCTCTTCGCCCAGCACCAAGACAGAATCCTAATTTCTACCATTTGTCATTCTGCAGTGCTATTGAATGCGAACGATAATCTACTCATGTGACCAAGGAAGTTTCAAGAAGGATATGCTGCGCTCAAGGGCTTCCAAATCGACTATACGAGAGTTTGATTTTTATTTAGTCTTCTTAATTGTACCTTCATTATTATTATTTAGTTGGACTGTAAGACGGCGCCTTCAAAAAAGTTTTGGAAAGAAAACTATTAGTGGACGAGCACCTTCCCGTGCGTAGGCCTTGGACGTACTAACCCTGAGGTTAAGAACCAAGTAAAAAATTTACGTGTTCCTGTTTTATTATTAATACCGATGCAAGTTCTCTGTGTTAATAAAAATGAATGAACGAACACATACATGCTATTTACCCCCTCTAGCATGCACCGATCCTATACTCCGTACCTGTTGTAAGGCTATATCACAAGCTCGGGGGCTCAGTGCTCCGTGCCTGTCATAAGGCTATATCATGAGCTTGGGGATTGGTACTCTAAACCTATCATAAGGCTAAGTCATGGCTTGGGGCTCGGTGTTTCATGCCTGTCGTAAGGTTATGTGGCGAGCTTGGGGCTCGGTGCTCCAAGCCTGTGGTAAGGCTAAGTAGCAAGCTCATGGCTCAGTGCTCTAGGCCTGTTATAGGCCTAAGTTGCAAGCTCGAGACATGGTACTTCAGGCCTATTATAAGGCTAAGTTGCGAGCTTGGGGCTCTTTGCTCTAGGCCTGTCATAAGGCTAAGTAGCGAGCTTGGGCCTCAGTGCTCCAAGTCTATCGTAAGGCTATGTCGTGAGCTCGAGGCTTGGTGCTTCGTGCCTGTCGTAAGGCTATGTCGCAAACTCGGGGACTTGGTGTTTCGTGTCTGTCATAAGGCTATATTGCGATCTTGGGGCTTGGTACTCCATGCTTGTCGTAAGGCTATGTCGCGAGCTCCAGGCTCGGTGCTCTGTACCTACCGTAAGGCTATGTTGCGAGTTCGGGGGCTTGGTGCTCTGTGCTTATCGTAAGACTATCTCGCGAGCTCAGGGCTCGGTGCTACGTGCCTGTCGTAAGGCTATGCCTCAAGCTCAAGGCTCAGTGCTTGTCATAAGGCTATATCACGAGCTCAGGGCTCGGTGCTCTATGCCTGTCATAAGGCTATGTTGTAAGTTCGGGGCTCGATACTCAGTGCCTGTCGTAAGGCTATATCGCTAGTTCACTTCTAGGGATTCCAAGAGAATAATAAGATTGATCTCCCGACTCTAGAGTACCCGTGGAGTCGGAGAAAGAATATCTTGATCTACGACTATGTCTGAGTCGGGAGAGGCTCGACGATGGACGCTTTGGTCTAAGATTGAGAACTTTTTTAAAGTATTTGAAATTTTTTGAAGGCACTCTAAAGAGACAAATTCATTATTTATGGCAAGAGGATTTATTAAGTGAATGACTTATAAAAAGAGTTAAAAGAAGAAGTCTCCAAAGTGCAATCCTTGTAAAACTGCATATGATCTATCTTTAAACACAATCAATGAAGTACTTTAAGGAACAACCTTGAGTTTTGTTGTAAATTCAGAATCTTCGATAGCATTGGATGGAGGATCATAAAAGCTAAGATGCAGTATTATTGTTGGAAATATATGACCTCCATATGACCCTTATAGAAATAGAATAATATGATGGAAAACTAAACCAAGTAGAAATAGAGGTTGTATCTTTGAAAGAGTTAATACACAGGGATTACCGATCTTCCTTGAATTGTTATTGCTGGAGCAAGACTAATATTCTGTGCCAAGCACTGATGCTGATTTGGTTAGCATTGTTTTGAATTTGAGTGCCAAAAATATTTTAGTGCTGAATGAATCATTTCTATAAGCTTGAATCTACATGGTTTAAGGAAAGACCCTCTCGAGTTTCAATTCCTAAAACTTAAGTCTCTTAGATTTTGATTTCAAAATTTGAATTTGTGGTATTTCAGAAATTGGAAAATTATAGCCACTGGATTTCATTGTAAACTAAGTATCTCAAGAAGGGAAGAAAGATGTAGGTTGAAGAGATAAGTAGAAATTGATTTTGGCTATGTGCCAAGATCAATTTGCTAACTCCATAAGTATTTTTGATCAGTTAGAATTCAGGCCCCTATTAGCATAGTATCAATTGATGCTTTCTTTCAAAGCTACACTCCTCATGACTTGAGCTGAAGTTCCTTTGAAATTAGAAGGTTAAAACTAAAGTGTAACTCTATTGACAGAGATATGGATACTGCATACATGAAGAAATAGAGCAAGAATAGGAAGAGAAGAAATCTGAAACTGAAACTATGTTAACATTAAAAAAATAGTGAGTTGGATATGATTTCTAAGGTTTGAAGGAGTATGTATCAAGTTGAATCATTTGGTGTACTAAACCATTGCAAAGTGAATGTTGAAAGTTAGAATGCAGTAATAGAAGTGAGGTCGAATTTCACACCAAGGGAGTTCGATTGAGTTTGATGGCCACAACAATATTAACCCCGTGCCAATTCTAAGATTGGAATTTCTAAAATTAGGAAGTCAAATTGGAAGTACCTCATTGCGCTATTAAGAGATAAGAAGATTTACAACAAAAGAAATCAGAAACAAGGCTGATTTATTGGATTACAATATCAACCTTAACAAGGTTGTGTCAAACCTTGATGCAAGTTCTGATAAGTAAAGAGTCTAAAAGAAACATTCAATCTTCTAGTTTCCTTTGTTGTGTTCCTTTCTCCAATTCCTTGTGATTCACAACCTAGAAAATTTTCAACAGTCGATTTCTAAAACTAAGTCCAAAGAGGAAAATTTTGTTACTACTAAGAAGAAATAGGGCTCCTTGAGCAGTGAATAAACTCAAATGGGAGTTCTTAATGACTTAGTGGGTATTAGAAACATGACTGCAACCCAAAAATATAGTAATTGAAAATTTCATTATCATTGCTTTAGTTTTAGGAACTTCAATGTCAGTCACCGAGTCAGAGGAAACCGCCAAGAAGGGAGAGGTCGAGAACAATAAGTCAAATAACATGCAGGATAAGGAAGGCCAGGCCGGATATAAGGCCTCTCTCATCGTTGCCGATAGGGCATGGCCATCATATGTAGTAAGCAATTGAGATGTTTCTAATGTAGGGTGAAGACTCTATGCAACTTTGTCTCGACGAACAAAAAAGATAGTTGGAAGCAACTTGGAGACTTGAAGAATCCAAGAACGACATCAGGCTTCTTGGTGGACTGAATACGAGGGAGCAACTTGGAGACCTTGGAAGCATCGTTGGCAGAGAACCCGCATGTATCCGCGAGGTACTTGACCAAGAAGTGTGGATCGGGAGAAGAGGTGGTGCTTGAGGAGGAGATGGATGTGCCGGTGGAGAAGAAGACACAAGGGAGTTGGGCCAAAGGAGGGAAAGCATAAGTGGCAGGACAAGGATTGAAGCATTGCATCGGCTTGCCAAGCGACAACGTAAGGACGACCCAAATAGATCCTGTAAAATCCTACTTTAATCACCTCTTCTAGTTGCCCTCTTTCATCCTGCAGGAGATTATTTGGGAGACAAAAAGCAACAGAGGCGAGATTAGGATTTCCTGGTGGCAAAGGAGGAGGCTTTTCGCCGTGATTTTTTTCTCCAATAGAGTCGTGATTGTCATTAGTTCTTCTGATGCTAACCATCGTAATGTCTTAGCTCAGATTTTCCATAGACAACACTAATTTATTTTGGTTAAATGCCATGGATGATCAAGCCATCGATCAACGAATGGGTTGACGTGCACGCTTCTTGGAGATAATTGCCACAAGAGATGAAGGGACCTGAAAAACACTTGAAAAGAGAGTTAAAATGACATCGGAGAGAGATCCCGACAAGTTACTTTGACGCTCAAGTTAGGATTTTGCATGAAGAAGGAGATTAAAGACTTAGAAAAGTTAGGATTTTATGTGTGTATACCTATGTCCATGGGCGTGGACAACCTTTTATAGAGTTGATTTCCAAAACATCAGCATCCGATTAAAAAATATTCCGAGATACGTGCTTTCTGTTCTG
Organism: Curcuma longa; assembly: GCF_044706935.1. Lineage (NCBI taxonomy): Eukaryota > Viridiplantae > Streptophyta > Magnoliopsida > Zingiberales > Zingiberaceae > Curcuma > Curcuma longa. The sequence goes on from NC_133869.1 coordinate 2,393,634, forward strand.
ATATACGCATTTCAATTGTCCATGTCTTTCGAGATATTTTTTGGATGAAACAATCTTAGGATTTCCTAATTTTAAGAATGAACCGGCTTTGTGGGCCACGCCTGAGACTGAGTAGAGGTTGAGGTCGACACCCCTTTGACTAACATCTCATCATAACTTTACTCCTGTGTGATATGTGAAGATAACAGATTTCTGCCACATCAAATAATATTAAAATATTAAAAACCATGGATCTAATTAAATTGTGGCCTTAGTCATGAACCTTAATAGCCTATGCCTTAAGCCAATATTGGGTATATTTATTTAAATTGTCCTTTTTATTGGTGGATCAAATATATGTTGGTGCAGGGAGCATCATAATCGAACTTGAGTTTTGATATTAGCAAAGGTTTAAAGTTAAACTATTATGTGGATCTGATAAGTTGTGTTAAGTGTGTAAAACTTAACAGGAAAGCTCTAATAGGTTAGGTTTGGTCAGATACTATGCAAGGAAATTTTGATGGATCAAAGGATCGGACACCAGGGTGAAGCGATGAGTTAGCTGGACATAACATTGGTAGGACAGACTCAATGGGTCAATCGAGGACATCGACATAGAAGACCTGGTGGATCAAGGAATCTGACGTCAAGTAGTGGAAGCCTAAACAGGTCAGCTAGACCTAATGTTTGACATAAGATAAGCTCCTGGAGTGAAGATGTTCTTCTAAAAAGAAAAATAAGTAAGGACGAGTCCTCATTATGAAGACAACCTTAGGTGATCCGACTAAGGATTCTACTCGAATTTCGAAGTCAAGATCGGACAGTTTGTTAACTATCACAACTTAATTTTCATATATTATTTGTATTTGTGCTAACTTGGTGTTGCAGGGTTTGGAACACCAAACTGGTGTTACCGGTCGACCAAACCAACTGGGCGAACAAATAGTAAGGTTTAGTCGATCAGATGCTAAGGTGGCATAGCTCAATGACTTGGCAGTTGAAGTTTCCAAAGTGCTAACGTGGGCGACTGATGTGGACAAGATAAGTCATAGAAGGCTGATGTGGCAAAGGATAACTCTTGACGTGTTGATGTGGTGGTTTAAGCAGTAAAGATAAGTCATGTGAGGCTGATGTGGCCGAGGATCGACGTTAAGATGCTGATGTGATAGTGAGACAGTGGTGGAATGCAAATTTGGTGACCGAACCTCTATACCAATAAACCAATAGATCATATCTAAATCCAATTATCGAGGGAATCGGTTGGCCGATCCATTCCTATAAAAGAAGCTCGACTAGAAGGATTTTGACATCAACTTACAACGTCTCAAGTCTTCATTCGTTCTCAAAAGAAAACTTCTACGTCGTGGTGCTCCTTTGACAACTACAATCCACTTCGATTATCTATTTGTCAATACTTGTTTATTTTATTGCTTTTATTATTTTAAGGGGTGGTAAGCTTGTTACCACACCCTTACTCTTTGTAAAAGGGTTTCTCCGCCTCCAAAGTTTTCAAAAAGGATAAATTTGTCGTTGCCCACTCATGGCATTCCATGATCAGATTATGGGCCTTGGAGTAGCAGCCGGAGGTTATGAACGAAGTAAAAAATAAAATATGCTTTGTGATTATATTTTCCACTACATTTACTCTAAGTTTTAAATTAGAAAAGAAAGTTTTAAAAGAAAAGATTTTACGTGCGCTATTTACTACCCTTTAGTGCTTTTTCATTCCTACAATTGATATCAGAGCGGGGACACTTTGAATTGGTGCAACCACTATTCGAGTAAGTTTTTTTATTTTCTCATTCTTTTCTTTTTTAATCGCATTACTTACCTAAGATTAAGTGTTGGAACATTTCATGAGTTTTGTTTTGCAAGAAAATGACCCATCAGGAAAACTATAGTATGGTCCATCTCCCTCTCTTCAATGACGATGACTTTGACTACTAGAAGGGGTGCATGAAGTTCTACCTAAAAACTAAGGTAGAAATGTGGATAATTATCAAGATCGGGTTTACTCTACCAATAAACGAAGTCAAAGAGAAGTTCAAATGTGAGAGTTGAACCTCTGACATCAAGTGGTAAATCATAGCCGGTGCGAAGATCACTCATACACTATAATATGACATAACTAAAGAAGAGCTCAATCATGTCAGACCATTCATAAGCGCAAAGGATCTTTGGGACAAGCTGGTCGAACTCCATGAGGAACCACACACACCAAGGTAATGAAATACGATTTATATTTAAATAAGTTATTTAATATTAAAATATAGGATGGTGAATCCGCAAGCCAATTGCATGCCCTCATCAAGGACATCCTGAACGGACTACACTCTGTCGGACAACCATTAGAAAATCGAGACATCATAAGTACACTCTCAAAGGTTTTCTTCGGAACACTTTGTGAGCATCTATGGTAGATGAATACAAGGTCTCTATGAATCTATCTATAATTAAGATTGACAAATTATTTTTACGAATTTGAACTGCATGAACAGACTAACTTGGATCAATCCTAGAAAGGTATAGCTTTGTTTGCAGGACAAACCAAAAACAAGGAGGATAAATCAAAGTCTTGACCAAAGTCAAAATCAAAAGATGAATCAGATTCAAGCAAGGATGATGAAGAACTCACCTCTGAGATCGTCAACTTGGTCCACAAAATGATTAAGAAGAAGAGTTTGACAGTGGGAGATTAAGAAGGTGATTCAAGCAAAGGGTAAGCAAACCCAAGGCCGAGGTGACTTGCTACGAGTGCAACTAAAATGATCACTACAAGTACGAGTGTACAAACTCGAAGGAGACCAAGAAACAATGAAAGAAGGTGCTAAAAGCCACATGAGACAAATCATTGTCGGAGGAATCAGACACGGAGTAATTGAAGCAAATGAGCTTTATGACTCTAATGGTGAAAGGAGACATAGCCGAGTCCGAGTCAAGTCACGAATCCGTATCCGGTTCAAACAATCAAGAAGACGAGGTAACATCATCACTCGTAGATAAACTATATATCATCATAACATGTCTAACTAAGAAGCTAGCTAAGTCTAAGGACTGGATTAGGCCACTTCTTAAGGAGATCAAAGACCTTAAGAAGGAGACTGACCTTAGTCTCTAGATTAAAAAACCTCAACTCAAGTTGAAAAACTTGAGGAAGAGAACTCTCTCTTGAAAGGTCAAGTCGAGGAACTCAAGGGCTCGTTGGAAAGGTTCATATCGAACTCCAAGTACTTATACATAATACTTGGGATCCAGCAAGTCATATATAATAAATTCGGACTTGGATTCAAAGCTATGACGAGATATAAATCCTATATACCCTTAGTTAATTGACATGCTAGAAAACGAGTTCAAGCATGGATCCTGAAATCAATGTTAATCAATAAAATAAAATTTAACTAATATTGGATCTCCAACGATCAAATTCACTGCTTAGATAAACGTTATCAAAGTTGTGATCTAGGAGAAGCCAATAAGAAAATTATTTCTTTATTTAGTTAAAATTGTATGCATGATTGTTTTATTTTCTTGTTTAATTTAGAATGGCTAGATAGAACTAGAATGACTAGATAGGAAAAAAGTTATCTGATTTTGACAACATAGTATCAAGACGAGGTGAGCTGATAGTACGTTAGAAATACTTAGTCTAAGTGTATATGTTAAAGAAGGAATATCCTACCTAGCTCACTTAACTAAGAAGAATTGACTGAAGCTAACTCACTATATCCTAAGCTAGTTAGACTAAGATTTAGTTCAAAGTTTGTCAAGTGTGTAATTTTTTAAGTTTGACTTTATCTAAGGAAGCGATTGTTGATTTGATTAAAAAGACCACCGTACCTTACCACTATCTCGAAGTCAAATCTAAAAATACATACTTAATTGACTAAGGACTAAACTTGAATTAATTCAAAATTAAACAATAGCAAGTTTTTGTAAAGTCTAAAATAATTGTAAAATAAAAAACAGTATGTTAAAATTAATATAATATTTTTTTATGATTTATTTTTGTATTACTTAATTAACATAAATCCTAAATTCTAATATTTTTATTATGAATTTCAATAGAATTATAAATTAAAAATTATATTACTTAATGAACAAACAGAACCACACTCCAAAATTATGAAAAATTTAATTTTTACACTTCAATTATTTAAACTTCAGTAATCAACTAAAATAGACTTATCATGTTTTTATTTATTTTGTATTTTTTTCAGTAAGAGTAATGCTTTGATTTTGATTTTTATTGTAGATTATTGTAATCTATTTAGGACAGTATATCCGGCAATATTTTTAATGGGCCGACTAAACAGGCCCGGAAAGAATCACAGGATTCGGCCCAAAAATAGGCTTGCTGGAACAGAGGACTGTAGTCATACACATACTGCCTTTTCCCCAAATCCGTCATTTTAGTCGTCCTTTTCGTCTTCCTTTTGCTCTGGTTTCCCCGACGCTTCTCCGCCTTGCTCCTCTCTTCCTTCCACCAGATCGGCCCGATAGTAGCCGATTCCGAAGCTTTACGTCCATGGAATTCGGTCTCGAGCACTGATCCGTTCCGCGTCGTTTACTTACTGGGCGGTCCTGTTCGCCCCTGTTGCATCCCGGCGCGTCTCCAAAAAATGGGATCTGTGGTCCCTGGAGTCGGGTCGGGAGCCTACGGCGAGGAATTCTTTGTCTGTTAGGCTCAATGAAGCCTAGGTATCAAGAACTCTAGCTTAAGAATTCTTTCTTTGGTCCTGGGGTTCCCTTCGTGCGATGGCATCGTCACCAGTGAAGTTCTTCAGTGCTCTTCTGGTCGTTTCTTCGGTTGGATGGGTCATTTTTGTGTAAGTTACTGAGAAATTTCTTGGATACTCGAGGGATTTTTCTCTGTTATTTTAAAGTTACTGTCTTTCTTGATCGTTAAGCACGTGGAATTGTTTTCCCCCGTCAATCTATCACCATGTGTCGAAGTGTGAATTTGGATGTGCTTTACTTCTTGAAGCCTTTTTCATTTGGCTTGCTACTAGTAAAATAGGACCATATCAGCTAGATGGTCAATTGAATTAAAATTTTAATGAGATAAGCTGAAAAATTATGATAAAACATCCAAAGCAATGATGTGTTACCGAATAATAGTAGCTCTATTAGTGACTTAATTTTGTTATGTGATATAAATTAATTTATTTTTTTATATCATAACGTTAATATTAAATTGTAGTTTAACCAAATATATTTAGAATACTATATTGATGATATAATTACCATAATGTAGTCAAACAAATTGAACAGAGTAAAAAAAAAGATCAAATGGGCTAAAGTTTTATGTTAAATAGCACTAACTAGACGCTAAGAATTTCAATTTTGTTCTCTGTACTCTTTGAAGGTTTCAAAAAAACACTTAAGGAAACCTAATTCTAACCTATTTACTCTTCCTACATTCCAATCCTCACTTCTCCTTTGTTCATGTTAATGCTTCTTGTTGAACTGTCATTTGATGATCCAGCCTTCCCCACCTTAGAGCCAACTATTGTCACCTTCTCTCATTCAGCCTCTTTCTTTCTTCTCTTCAAAAGGGAAGTAGGAAAGTCATGTTTTCCAAGTTTAAGCTATGGGAAAAAAAAATCTATTGACCAAAGCTTTCTTGCTTATCAAACACTAGAAAATGCACAAACTATTTCTTGGAAGCATTTTTTTTATTATACAGTCGAAATCTTACTTCATCCATATTTTTGCTCAAATTAGACTTCAAATATTATTTTGAAAACAGCTATGCTGTTGAGTATCAATATATATTGATTGTTGGGATGCTCAGTTCGTGGTAGGTGTTGAAGGAAAGGACTCATGCCCTTAGTCGCATGGGGAGATACCATAGTCCACATGCTTATATTGAGGGGCCTCCTCTACCAACAAGCTAGTCATTTAGGAGTGATGAAAATCCAACAGCTAGATCAATATTTCGAAGTCATGATGGTCTAAGGAGGCATGGGTAAGATAGAGTGCTTCATGCCTATAATCCAACATGGACCAGAGTTGGGATGTACCCATCTCAAAAGTTATCATTATGGGGATGGATAGACCTCCTCCCTTCCTTAGAGAGTATGTACTTGTCCCGTCAAGGAGAGATATTGGTGCTGAACAAGAATCTTCCGAAGGAATATCATTTGGTTCTCAAAGATAGAGTTTCGTCTTTTTTCTTTTCTTCATTTTCTTTACTTTCTTATGCATTCTTCATTGCAAGTCTTTAGGTATTCTAACTTGAGATTTTTTTTAAAAGTTTGTTTATTTACCTAGAGATATTTTTAATCCCAAAACATAAGATAAAGATGTGTTTGTTTATTTTGTATATGAAATAACAATTGTGAAGAAGGATTTTGAATGTTATTCTACTGCAATGGAGGGCTTGTTTAATTTTGCAAAGGTTTTGTCTGACTAGGACTAAGTTTTATCTGACTGGGACTAAATTATCAGCACATAAATTAATGCAGGCAGGGCTGCATATGTAGGCTAAACCAGGTGGCAATACCTACCTTCTTGATTGCAAAAGCTGTAACAGTTATCTCCAATATCTACATTAAGATAGCTACACATTGAGAGCAAACACTAATGTTGTTTTGCTATATAAACATCATGATATCTGCTCCTTTACAACTAGACTATTCTAGCATTTGGCAGCCGACACTTGACCACCATACATGTGACATATCTTGTTTGGGCATTAAACACACTCATTTTATTGAATTTATTTTATATTTTGCTATAACAATGATGATTTTTTTAATTTTTAGTTTTCATTTATGTGACTTTAGCACTTAATAGCTAGAAAATTCTACTTATTTATTATGCCACTACTTGCATGATTGTCATTGTATTTTTCCTAATTTTTTTATATGCTAATTGAACCACTGCACCTATGTTCTTTCAGATTTGCTTCCAGATTGCTGGCTTGGTTTTTGAGCCGGATTTTGAAGGCATCTGTTGGCTTGCGGGTTGCTGGGTGCAATTGTCTAAGGGATATTACCATGAAATTCCAAAAGGTATTCTTCTCTCAATATCAAAACTTGTTGTTAAGTTATGCCAATAACTTAATTTTTCCCTTATCTTCTTTGAATTGTCACCATTATGAAGCCACGTTAGTACTAATTATTGGGGTTGCCCACATGAAACTTATCTCTCTGTTCCAAGTTATTTCACTAGTAATATTCAAGTTAATTCACCTTTTAATTATGTTGACAATAATTTTTCTTTAGGCATCCTTTGTGCTTATACTTTTGATTCTAATCAATTCAACTTGTGTAACTATTGGAAACTACAAATTATAACTAATCTTATCTTAAATTTTGCACACAAACAAAGAGGATGAGAGACAAGCTAGCAGTTCTTTAGACGAAAAAGAGGAAAAGAAAGGGAAACTGAAGTTGAAGATTGTTAGAAATAAATGCTTCAGCGTCTCATCATTTTCTGAATGCTTCTCTCTTGTCTCATCATTGGCATTTCCTTTCTTTCTTTGTGTCTTTTTTTTAAAAATCAACTGCTGTTTTTTTTAGGAATGGCCTTCTCCCTCTTTTTTTTTAAAAAAAATCAAATTGCCTTTTTTTTTGGAATTACTTTCTTTTTCTTGTAAACTTTTATTTCTTTTAATCCATACATGCTCTTTTTTTGAAGAAAGAAATATACTTTTAGTTAGGCCTGTTTGAACCAGGCCTAATAGGATTTGGTTACTTCTGTTTCCATTCATGTGCATTTTGTCTCTCCTGTTTCCAATCATGGATGGAGTCAAGATTATAAGATTTTAGGGAAGATAGAGAATATCAAACATTTTTGAAACCCTAGGCATGAAGGAGAAGCTTGAGCAAAGGTTTGTAGCAAGGATGAGAGAGTAAAGGGTGAGAACTTGAGGAATTGAGGGGGTTCGAGAATCCTACAAACCTTATAAGGAAGAGGAAATATAACAAAAACCAAACTGGACAATTTGAGCTCGGGTAAGAGGATAGGGCTTGGGATTTCAGAGGTCGAGGATAGGAACAGTGTTCTGCAGGGAGATGGAGGCATGACTGAAGAGAAAGCATGGAGGTCCTAAATGGTGCTTGTCAGTAAAAGAGGAGAGGAGATAGGTAAATGGGCTGAGAGAGGAGAGCCATTTCACATCATGTATAGAAAGAGGACCCTCCATGCATTGAAGAAAGCTATATTGAAGTTCAGCAAGGAGGAAGATAATCCAATGTGGAAGCTAGCTTCTCTATTTACAACCTACAGAGATATTGTGGTGTAGGAAGGAATGTTGCTTCCCAGAATTCTGGGTGCTTTGTCGTTGTAAGGTTAGTTTGTGATGTACTCATGGCTCTACAATAGAGGGGAGTGCTACTTCTAAAGGGAAAAATGGGGAAAAAATAGAAAAAATAAGGATTATGATGGTGGACAAGAGTGAAAGGTTGAAGAGGAAAGAAAATTAAGGTTTATAGAGGAAAGGGAGATGAGGAGGAAAAAAGAACTGACTTTATCAGCAACTGAGGAAGGCCATGTCATCATACTAAAGAACTATGACTTTGTCAGCAACGGAGGATGGCCACGTCATCATACTCACTTTGCGGCCTTCCCCTTTGGTCATTGAAGAAGGAAAACCTGATCCTAAAAGTGGAGCACACTGCAATACTAAGTTGAGAAGGATAAGAAATTGTGTATTTATAGTTTTTAGATACAACTAATTCTATCTGAATCTAAGCATCAGAAAAGTTAGGTCTTACACTAGGTTGCAATATTTTAATCTAACATATAACTGTTGTAATTTTTGAATTTGCCGACCCCAAAGTTTAAACCATATTATTGATGATCTTAAAGTCTCAACATAGGAATGTTCTTGGTCTAGTCTTGGCCCAAGATCATACTGATACAAACTCATAGATATATCACAGCCCCCAACATATTTTTAAGGACCATAGGCAATGAAAACAATCAGTATGTATTCTACCAGATATATCAAATCTCTTGAGTCTTGATCAAATAATATATCTGAGTCATTATTAATTTATTTTTCATGGATTTAAATAACCTAATGATTCTTGATTTCAAATAAAAATGAGAATAGTAATAAAAAAACAGATATATGCATCGTAGCCTCAAGTATGAAAAATTAACTGGGTGATTTTAGTTTGATCAACAACCACAACTCTAAAAAAAGGGCAATTCGGTGCACAAAGCTTCCACCAATGCCGGGTTCCAGGGAATAATTTATTGTATGCAGCCTTATTCTGTATTGTAAGAGGTTGTGATTCGAATCCGTGACTTCCAGGTCACACGGCAATAACTTTACTGATGTGCTAAGGCTCCCCTTCTAATATCACAATTCTTATAATTCATAATTCACATCTAATATCTCTTGACGATAGGAGAAATTTTTCTCCAATTCTTTCTCTCATGTCTTTTGAATCCGCTGACACTAATCTGTCTGTTCATACTGCTCATTGGTGAGGGGGAACGATGAGCTACAAGTGATGCGTGATGGGCCATGAGCCATGAGCGACAAACTTCTACTGTCTTATTCTTGAATCTGACACCACTAATTTGGATTCATATTGCTAACAACATGTGATGATCTATAACTCTTCAATTCTCCCAATTTCAATGAGCAGTGCTATCTTCTAATTCTGAAATCCAATTTGAATCTGCTAATGTTTCTTCACTAATCTGATATCTTTAGATCTTTATTTTCATAGTTTCTTGAGTTCATGAAATATAAATGTACAGGAAAGTACAAGTAAAATATCATAATTTGATTGAAATATATTTTTCTGTGAAAATAACTACTTGTTTTTGTATTTTTTTTGTTTCTTTATGTTAGTTGTATTGATTATTTTAGTAGCCATCATAATATAATTAGTTTTTCTTCTTCTTATATTATCAGTGATATTTTTGTTATAATTTTTATGGTTTATGGAGACATTCTTTCTGGAGATATGCATTAATACTAAATATCAGGTCATGCTCAAACTAATGACACTGCATATTTTATTTTTTATAAAATTTGTGCATACTTTATGGACAAGAGAGTTGATACATATGATAAGCCATGAAAATTAAATCAAAAGATTTAAGGATTTTGCATGATGCAAAATTCCTAAAAAGGGTTACAATAGAAAAACAGATTGTTCCGTCTATGCTAAGCTTATTTTTTAGGGAAAGATGCCCATGGCAATGCTGAAACAGGCCTTAGTCTAATACTATTCGCAATGGAATTTCTAGATAGTTGGTGCTTACAGCTCTATGTTTAATGCAAGTTTTCTTTATGCTATTAGCTTATTCATTTTTTGTCAGTTATTTGTGAACTTCTGTTTGTCAGTCAGTTTTTGTGCATTATTTGGAATCTATAATTAACTCAGTTATTTTTTCTCAGGGTTCCATTGAATCATTATCTATTGGAGAAATTAAACTCAGTTTTCGCAAATCACTTGTCAAGCTGGGATTTGGTTTTATCTCTAGGGATCCCAAACTTCAATTGTTGATATCTGATATCGAAGTTGTAATAAGACCTTCCCCGCAAAGCAAAAAAGTAAATAATGCTAGCAGGGTGGAGAAACCTCGATCTGCTGGAAGAGGGAAATGGATGTTGCTAAGTAGCATTGCTAGATTTCTTTCGGTTTCAGTGACGGATTTCATTGTGAAGGTATGTGTTTTTTGGAAAATGAATGTCTAGTTGTACTGTAGAATTGATGTTTATACACATTGTCACAAACTATTTTAAATAACTTTCTGCTAAAAGGAATTAATGAAGCCATAAGGTTTTCATTGCTTCTAGGACTCGAGTGAAATTCTCCTGGAAAAGAGCATTATTGTCCTTTTAGGCTGTATTTACTTAGAGAGATGGAGAAAGAGGGGTCTGAAAATAGAGGGAAAAGAAAGAAGGGGGGAAAAGAATCACATTATGCTGATGGAAATGATGTAATGCAGGAAACATGCCAATCCCGTTTTGGTGATTGGTTGGTGTCCCTTTACTCCTCTTCCATTTTTGCAGATTTATCTATTCTTTGTGCCCTATTTTTGGGCAACAAAAGCTGATAATAAGTAGGCTCTTTTCCTTTATTATTCTCTCTGTCCAAGTAAACAACCGAACTTGCTTTTTTTCCTGTTGTCCCTCATTTTCTCTTTCATTCTTTATTTTAAGTCAACAATATGTTTTTGTACCATTCTCAACTAGGTGCTAAAGCAGAGAATGTAGGCTCTTTTATTTTTTTGGAAAATCTTTCTAGCTTTAATTTTCCTTTTCATAAAAAGGAGAAATGTTCATCAAAATGTGTTTCATAGTAAATTTTCAAAAATATGAGTATATATATGGAGAGAGGAGTAAAGAGAATGGTGGAAAATGATTTTCTTACTGTTTTTTTTTTCATTTTCCAGATTCTCTCTTTTTCCTAGAAAAAAAATTGAAAATTTCCTAGGAAGCAAATTCACTAGATTATACTGTTGGACTTTCTCTCACTTCATTCCCTCCACACCTTCATAGATATCCTCAGCATTTCCTGTACCACTCTTTATCAGTATCTTCCACTACAATCCCTTTGTTGTAGATGCTTCATACTTGTCACAAACCTTTCATTCACTAGCTAGTTGGAATAAGACATAAAGGTGATACAGCCCCACAACAACCAACATTGGTGTGAGATTTTTCATCTTAGCTCCAGTCATTAGATTCCTCTGCCCCTTAGATTTGGCATATGCGGCCACATGTAAGGGATGCTGTGATCCAACTCTTGATTGGTACCTTCTTCACCTTGTCCATTTGCTTCAAGCGTTAAAATGACCTTCCCCATAACAGGCCAAGCTCCACTACTGCCTTCCCTTTCTGGTGATTAAAGGTTATCATTGAGACACTCATTTCATTTCCCTCCAATTAGCATTATCATAGTTTTGACTTCCAAGATGATTTCACCCTCAAAAGTCACTTCTTTGGCTGTAAGATTTCAATATGTTAAAGCAGAAAAAGGAGAGATGAGGTAGGAAATCTGCGAGAACCAACCCATGAGAGGGGTTTGTTTTTGAATGCCAGCCATGATCCTCTATGCTCATGACTGTGAAACTCAAGTGTCAACCTGGAAAAGCAAGACCAGGCCCATTTTAACAAGGACATCTATACATGTTGAAACAAAGTAGGTTTAGTATAAAAATGGAAAGACTAGAAAAGGTTGGATTGGAAAAAAAAAAGTTACAACAATGGAAAAAGATAAGCCAAATTTGAGAATAGAAAATTACAGATTCTCTATGCTCATGACTGCGAAACTCAAGTGTCAACCTGGAAAAAGCAAGACCAGGTCCATTCTAACAAGGGACATCTATACATTTTGAAACAAAGTAGGTTTAGTATAAAGATGGAGAGACTAGAAAAGGTTAGATTGGAAAAAAAAGTTACAACAATGGAAAAAGATAAGAAATATTTGAGAATAGAAAATTACAGATTCTAGAAAATGGGGGTGGCTATGGTTTAAAAGGAATAGATAATAAACCTGAAGTATTATAATTCACCATTTACATCTCAAGTTTACACAGTGCTGATTCATTGTTTCACCCTCAATTTTCATCCTCCATTAACTTTTGATACATTGTGTGCTTGATTTAAGGTGAGATTATTTCAGTTTTCTCTTCCATCTTTCTTTATTTTCTTGAAGTCAGTATCAGATTTTTTTTCCTTCTGACATCTATATTTCTTGGGGTAAAATAAGATAACCAAAAATTTAGTCTGCACATCTCCTCTTTGAAAGTAGATGCTGGAATTCTAATATCATCACTCTCGATAGTGCAATCCCAATAGATAGATTAGTCATTGCTCCCTTCTAACATCTTCTTTTTTCCTTATCTAAAGTAAAGGTCAATATTTAGTCTGCTCTCCTTTTAACATTTTCTCCTTGTATCTTAAATTAATATCATATTTTTCCATGTGATTTCAATATATATGTATGTCAAAGAGTAGATATTAAAATCCTAACTGTAAGCTGTTTTTTTTTTTTACTTCACGATTTCTCCATATTCACAAACTTTAGTTTTCCACAAAATTTGTGGTTGGAGGGGTATTTATGGATGAAGATTAATACTTAACCTCTGTTACTTTGACTTGAATATGAGTGTTTTGACACAAGTGTGGATGTAAATGTTTGCCACAATTTTTTTTTTTTAAAATTTTGTACATAAGGTGAATAAGGATATTGAGTGTCCCAAGGGGTAGACTGCCGGTATATGAGTGTTGTTGCTTGACTGTCGGTATTCAACATGGATAAGTAAGGGGTAGATGAAGTGTTTAATACCAGATGCTGCAATAATATTGTGTTTTTATCGAGTGATGTAGGGTTTGTTTGTTTTGCAGAAAATAATTTCTATCGGTAACATGTTTTCCTAGGAAAATTTTCACAAAGAAAACTTTTATTGGGAACCATTTTTCCCCTTGTTTGGTGGTGCATGACAAAACATTCTAGCCTCTTAAAACCCATAAAGTTGTCCCAACCTTGCAGTGCCACAGCCTCAAACTTTTCTTTGCCACCCTAGAATGCTTCCTTGCTGCCAATCTTGGTCATATTGTGACTGCTGAGCCTCCCATCTCAAATGTGCTTATTTTGGCCCTTAAATACACTTAGGCAACCAATGCTATGGGTGCCTTGAGCAAGAACAACTATCCCTCATTGTTGGAGCAACTCCTAATGTTGATTGTTAAGGAAATGATGTTGTAGATGCCATCAATCCTTTTTGGGGTGTTGCCATTCCTCTGTGGGAGGTGCCATCAACTCTTTAGGTGTCACCAATCCCCCATGGGAGTTGTGACTGATCATCAACATAGGTACCATCAGTGCTCCACGAGTTGAGGAACTGATGCTGGAGATACCGCCGACATCCATGGGAGCTAGGAGGTGCTGTCATTGCACCAATGCTCCATGGGAGTTGTTGCATTTGGTAGATGAGTGTTCATGGGAGAAGATGTGAACGGTGGAAATTATCTGGCATTGATGGCTTGTGGCATGGCAAGAGGGAAATAAAATAGAGGGAGAAAGGAAATGAGAGAGACCAAGTAGGTTTCGGCAAAGTGATTTCATTCATTTTGAGCTAAAGTGACACACACAGAGAAAACCCTCTTCTTGTCCATTGACCAACTTAAAATTTTCAGGTGGCTATGAATTTATGGTGCTCCAAACAGTGGAAAATGAGGAAAAAATTTTCCAGAAAAAGATTTTATGAGAAACAAATGGACCCTTGGCTAGTCTTGTTTTCTATTTGTAGGATGTTTTTTATTTTCTACTGCAAGCTATTGATTAATCAATATCTATGTTCCAGTTTCATCATGATCTTTAGATTAAATATTTATACGGGCTTTAGAAACTTAGAATATCTAAGTTTAGTCTTGTATGAATATATAGTCTTTAGGTGGCACATGAGTGTAGCTGTCCCTCTTTGTTGGAAGATCCAATTTTGTCTAAATTTAGGTGTATTGGAGTATTCATTTAACTATTATTAGAGTAAGTAGCAGATTCTTCATAAGATAGTTCAGCTTAGAAGTTAAATACATTGCTTCAATTCTGGAAATCCTTCTTCATGCACAATATCGACATCAGCATCAACCAGCCTTGTTAATCACAACTATTTAGGGTCAGATCGCTTACATAATCATATCCCTCAATTGAATCTACCGCATTCACCAATTGAATTTGTATTGCTGTTCACTCATGAAGATGATTTTTCATTGACTTTCTGTCCTACACGAGGTTACTTACTAGAAACTAGTGGTAAAGTTTTGCTATAATTTATATATTTTGTTGTTATGAACAGGTTTCTTTTTTTTGTCTTAAAATTTGATCTATTTTTGTTGGTATAGAGGGACTAACATGGTTTTGTGGTTCTGATTTTTTAATGGTATAGGTGCCAAAAGCAATCATTGAAGTCAAAGAACTTAAGTTGGACATTTCTAGAGAAGAACCAAATCAGATTCTTCGTGTCAAATTGCACCTTGTACCATTTATGGTTCATTTAGCCGATCCATGTCTCAGCGTTGATAATACTTTAACTTCTAGTCAAAAAGAATGTTTGCAAGATGAACAATCATTTTCTTCTGTAATGGAGAAGAACTCTTTTATTTGTGAGGACTTGTCAGTTGCTTGTGATTTTGGTCATGACAGGTATGCCCTACTTTAAGCAAGTTATTCGCCATTGTCAGTTACCTAATTAATCAGATATATAGGTTACTCAATATTAACTTGATTTTAACACTGGCAGTCTATGATAAATAAAGACACTGTTACAGTCCAATTCCTATTCTTTTATGTTTCATAAGTTGCAGAGCTGCTTGCTGTGAACTTTAGATTTCTAGGCCAAACATGTAACTTAAAAAACATTACATTAACATATGCCAGTTGCAAAATAAATTGTTATATAACTATCTTGCAACAGTTTTGCCTGGGACATTTTGAAGATATCAACTATCCTACACTCATTCTTCAAAATATTTGTGAATATTAACATTCTATAATGAAAACCAACACTCAATTGTGTGATAAACACAAGACTCATATTTGTCTGTTTGACATAGGGAGAAAGGTGTCAAAGTCAGCGATCTGGACATGGTATGTGGAGATGTTTCAGTTAATGTTAATGAAGATCTCTTTAAAAGAAAAGATAAAAATCTGGAACTGCTATATGACACTGCAACTGAGGGTGCTACATCAACTATGATTTCCGAAATATCTGAAAAAAACAAGTCCACCCCTTCCATAAAGAGGCATATTTTTGCTTTTCCTGAAAAGGTTTGCATCCTCTGAAGGGATTATCATTTTTTACTTCTGTGTAATATGCCTCTACTGTTTTCTATAGATAACCATCACTGCACTTTTTTATGGTGTTAAATTGATAGTTTTCTTCATGTAATTTAGTGGGTATTAATCTGACAGAAATGCTCTGGAAATTTAGCTGAGAACTGTTTTAGTTTCATATCTTTCATTACAAGCTGTTCTGAATGTGTTTGTGTGGGCAGCTACTTATGGATCACCTTTTCTTTTTTTTTTTTTTATCTATGAGCTCTTGATCGTAAACTATTATACTTGAGACATGTTTTTGAACTATGTTATTTGTTATGAAGTCTCTAGTGGAATATACTTGGATCATGGGCCTTTTTACCTTTCTGATTAGGGATCAGTTCTCGTTGCTTGATTGGATTAATATCTTTGTGTCCATTTGTTTAATTGTAGCTGATTTGCACTGAAATCAACCAGAGTTCTGAAAATTGAAAAATCTGATGCTTCTCCCATTATGAATTTTACAATTGCACTCTCCCTTATTTTCCATTGGTTGGTTTTGTTAGTACCCTAGTGGAGTTTTGATGTGTAGTCAAATAAGTCTGAAATTAGGTCTTGTTGTATTTGACACGTGTGTCTAAGTGTACAAAAACTTAGGAGATCACACGTAATATCCAGATGGCGAACCTTGGCAGAAGACACAAGCGAGCGAGAAGGATGACATGGGAAAGAAGCCGACGGGCTCAGTGCATCCGAGGTACGAGGAGCTACAGAAGAGTACTTCGACGAAGCGAGAAGGACGCACGAGAGTGAGCCGGAAGGGCTCAATGCATCCGAGAGACGAGAGGCTGGGATGAAGACTGTGTAAGACGACCAAGGCAGAACGGAGAATGGAGGAGGAAAATGGTCAACATGAAGTTGACCATTCCAGGCACTCGGATCCAATTTGGACACCTCAGCATTCCAGGCGCTCGAATCCACGGATTGGGATTGATGAATTCAGGCGCTCGGATGGCTTTCAGGTGTCCTGAAGTGCCACGTCAGCACAACGGTCAGATCGAGGTGAAGACCATAAATAGATTGAAGCTCAATGTAGAATATACACATTCGAATTATCTGTTTCATTCAGTTCGTTTAAAGTTTACGCTCAACCGTTGTACGAGGTTTCTTCACCTCCAGATCAATTTCGACTAGGAGACTTTGATTAGAGCTTTCATACTCTTGGACTAACAGCTCGAGGGTTATAACCAAGTAAATTCTGTGCCTCGTATTTTATTTCATGCTATTTACATTTTAATTAGTGTGTCCTTGTTCAAAACATTAGCAAGAGAAAGAGGTTAATTTTGTAGGTCTATCTAGGGATTGAAATCTCCCGTATCGTCCGATACGCACGAAAAATTTCGTTCCGTCACGGCACCGGCACCGGCACCGGCACCGGCACCGGCACATGAGTTCCGGCCGGGGAACGCCTCCGGAGGCGTCGCCCGGGCTCGGCGACGCCGCCGGAGGCCCCGCTCGGTGCCGACGACGTTGCCGGAGGCCCCGCCCGGGGCCGGCGACGCCGCCGGGGCCCGGCGACGCTCCACACGGGTGAACCAATCGCGCGGTGCGCGATTTTTCCCATTTTTTTTAAACTTAGGTTTTAATTAAGGTTTAATAATCAACTCCTAGTTATAGTTCAAAATTATAATTCGGGATAATTTAAATAGGCTTTATTTAAACCTATAAATTATAAAAAAAAATTTATTTTTTATTTTTAAATATTTAGATTAAATTTTTTATTTTAATTAATATATTTTATATTTTAAAAATACCAAAACTATACCGGCACAGTACAATACGGTACCGAAACTGTATCGTTCCGGTCCGGGACCGAAACTCCAGTACGGCTCGATATTTTAAACCTTGGGTCTATCTTCACTCCTCCCCTCTAGCAATCCACGAAAAGCTTACACTACATCTATAGGTTTCTCTGTGCAGAAGTCATGGTTCTGCAGATTTTGAGGCTCCAACATCTCAACGTTTTCAACTTTAGAATTATTGAAAAATTGCTGATCAATGAGCAAGCCAATGGATAGGTTTTGTAAGATTAAATATTATTCATTTTATACGGAATAATAACTTGTTCCATTATTGAGTAGGCCCCTCACTGTATACAGGGAGTCCTCTATGTTTGAGAAGGCCACGTACTGACTTTAGTCATTTTACAGTGCTAGTGCATAAAAATAGTATATATAAATAAAGCTATTCTAACACTTCCATCAAGTTGAGTATTAATATATACCATCTGCGCAATTTTTTATGTTGATTAATCAAAACAGATGATATTGTAATCCAGAGTTTTTTTAAAGACATCATATGAAAAATATGATCTCCATTTACTGAATGCTATCGATAAGCACAAGTTTCGTTTGCTCTTGCATTTCTATATTGAGTTAATTGATACTGATTCTTAATAGGTCGTGTTATGATTATCATTTGGGTTGTATGTGTAACCTTGATCAGATATTTAGGGCTTAAGTGTTGGAGTCGAGGGAATACAAGTTTCACTATCACAGTATATCTCTGTTGCCATTGTCTTCTTTGGTAGTTGTATTACTATTGATATTGCCATCATCAGTTTGAATTTCTTATCAAATTGTAGTGTGAGAAGGTGATGATGTTTCTTGCTCATCGATTATATTGAATAGATTTTGACCAATTATCAATTTGCCCTTAACTGTAGAATAGCTTTAGAAAACTTTTCTTTCTTTTACTCGAATGTACAAGCTTCTCCATTTTATTTTCTTGTGGGCTTTGGTTGTCTTTAGGGGTGTGATAAATTGAGACGTTTGAGTCAAGATCCAAACAGAAAAGATTTCAATCAGACAGTGCGTTATCATGTTCTGCTTTATCAACATCTCTAGCTTGCACTACTTAAAGCTGTTAAGAAATGAAATCTTGGTGGTGGATCTTCTGCTATTCCATGAAGTAATAGATTCTCAACCTCAATAATGCTCCACCAACCATGCTAGATCATTCCCACTCTAAGCCAATATCATATCTACATTATTAGAGTCTTGTTCTTCCTTCTCCCTTCCATCATGAATTTGAATTGAAGATACATATTATGGTGAACGTACACCATCTTCTATACACAGTTTTGTATGAATAAGAAACCTACCAATTTCTTTCATAACATTTGAAGACATTATGCGTAAGAGAATCGTTATTGTATTTTTTTTCTTCATGTTTTAGGCTAATTCTCGTTATCTTACTCACTTTACAACAAGAACAACAATTAAGCCTTATCCCACTATGTGGGGTCGGCTATATCAATCCTTCTACGCTATTGGGCTCCTATCCCCTACTATATTATTATTTATATTTAAATAAATTTTATCTTGTTTCTAACAAAGTCTGTTTTGGTCGTCCTCTTTCTTGTTTGATTTGCATATTTGTTATAGTTTTACATCGTTTAACTGGAATGTTTATTGGTCGTCTAAATACATGTTTGTACCATCTTAAATGTATCTCTCGGAGTTTTCTCTCAATAGGTGCAAATCCGACTCTCTCTAATATTTTCATTTCTTATCATGTCTATTCTTGTATATTTGTACATTCACTTTAATATCCTCATCTCTATAATTCTCATCTTCTGCTCATGTGCTCGAGTCATAATCCAACATTCAACTCTATATAACATAGTAAGTCTAACTGTCATTTTATAAAACTTTCTTTTAAATTTTAGAAGTACTTTACGATTATAAAGGACACCTTGACGTTTTTCTCTATTTTTATCCTACTTGTATTCTATGTAAGACATCTCTCAATCCTTCTATCTTTTTGCAAAAATAATCCTAAATACTTAAAGCTCTTAGTTACGGACAATTCGTCATCTCTTATCTTAGCAATTGTTTCATTACATCTAATATTGTTAAACTTAAATTCCATATATTCTGTCTTTACTCTATAAGTCTAAAATCTTTCACTTCTAGCATTTTTCGTCAAGATTCAAGTTTAACATTTACTCCTTCATGTGTCTCATCTATTAAAATAATATAATATACAAACAACATGCACCACAATACTATATTTTGGATGTGTTCAGTGAGTTCGTTTATGATTAGTATAAAAAAATAGGGACTTAACATATCTCTTTTCTAGAATTCTTCATATAATTTTTCTTGAGACTTTATCATAAGCTTTTTCTAGGTCGACAAATATCATATGTAAGTCTTGCTTCTGTTCCCAATATTTTTCAATTAATTGTCTGAGAAGATACATATCTTCTATCGTCAAATTTTTAGGCATAAATTCAAATTGATTTTCTATCATCGTGGTCTCCTTCCTTAATCTTTTTTCTATTACTCTTTATCAAAATTTTATGATATGACTTATTAGTTTAATACCTTTATAGTTTGCATACTTTTTTACATCTTTTTATTTTTATATAAGGGAACTAAAATATTTATCCTCCACTGATCAGATTTTTTTTTCGTTTTCAATATCAAATTGAATAACCTTGTAAGCCATTCAATACCTCGTTTTCCTAGGCACTTCTATACCTCTATAGGAGTATCATCAAGTTTAACTACTTTTTCATTTTGCATTCCATTTAAAGCTTATTCTATTTCTGAAGTTTGAATTTTACGATAAAAATTTAAATTTCTATACTTATTTGATCTACTTAAATTACTTAAATTAAGTTGTTTATCTAAACCTTCATTAAAAAGTTGATGAAAATACCTCTTCCATCACTCTTTTATTTCTTCATCGTTTACTAATACCCTATTGCATTCATCTTTAATACATTTTATTTGAATAAGATCTATTATCTTCCTCTTTCTTATTTTAGTTATTTGTAAATGCCCCTTTCGCATTCTTTTGTATTCAAATTTTGATATAAACATTCAAAAATTTCATTCTTGATTTCATTTATTGTTTTTTTGGCTTCTTTCTTGGTCACTAAATACTTTTTAAAGTTTTCTTCGTTCTTATATATAATATCTTATAGGTTGTTTGTTTTTTTCCTTTACTTTCTCATTTCTCATTCGATCACCAAAATTCTTTATTTGGTAGTGCACACCCCTTTGACTCACCTAGTAAACTCTTGATTACTATTTTCAACTTTAATGTCATCTTATCACATGTTGTTTGATGCAAATATCCAATACTACTAACCTATGTTGGGTAGTTAAGTTCTCTAGGGTTAATTTTACAATCTTTACAAAATTTTTTATCTTTTTTTCAAACCATAAGAAAGTCTATGTGTGACTTATTATTCTTACTTTTGAATTTGAACAAGTATTCTTTTCTTGAAAAACATATTAGCTAGTATAAGGTCATATGCTCTTGCAAAATCCAATATAGTTTTACTTTTTTCATTTCTTGTTCCAAAACCCATAACCACCATGCACCCTATCATATTCCTCATTTTAACTTCTACATGTCATATTTAGATTTTCTCCTATGAAAATTATTTAGTTTGGCGGGATGTCTTAAAGTGTATACACACTAATGACATTAATAGTTTCTTTCGTCATTATTATTTTGAGAGTTATAATCCTATCCGCTTTCTAATTACTCCTATTTCATTCTTTAATGAACTATCTACAATAATATTATTTTATTTCTTATTTTACTTATTCTTGTGTACCATAACTTAAAATTTGAATTCTCTATCATCTTTGTCTTCTCTCATATCCATCTTGTTCCTTGTACACTTAATATAAATTTTTTTCTTAATCATCGTGTTTACTACTTCTATTTCTTTACTAGTGCACGTTCCTAGGTTATATATTTCAAATATTAGATAATTAGTTTTCTTATAATATTTGTTCTTATCCAACTTATGATATGAGAACTTTTGCATATTTAATACTACATTCAAGTTCTCATAGAGATGTAGCTGTCCTTGCTAAAACATTACAGTCGGACCTTGCAATGCATTCCTTCCAGGGGAAGACCTAGTATTAATACAATAGTTTGATGAATCCATTCATTGAACATTTGCCTGATCAACGTTGGCTGACAACCTAACGTGCAACTCTCAACCTTTTTTATCCGGGCTTGAGATTGACATTGGTGGGCTTATCTTACTCACTTTAATTGTAAGATAAATAAATGAATCAAATCAAAATTGTTTTCTATATAAGTAAATAGTGACTATTAATAAATTATTTTATAGTTACTAGTACTAATTTATATCTATATCATACTGTAAAAGATCTCCAAAAGAGATAAATGTGTCTTGAAATTATTGACTCCTATTAATAGACTCAACAGCTCATTCTCTTGATGGTTGTAGTTTGATATTACACATCCGAGGGCCTTACATATTATCATTTGTAACTAGACTATATTGATAATGATGTGCTGAATATGCTAGACTAAAATAATACCCTCAAGTAATTAAAAGCTAGCAAATTGAATAGTTTTTTGTGCCTATCTATCTCCAGTAGTGCTAGAGTAATAAGATGCCTTTTAGTCCTCAAAAGTGAACATCATCTTCAATTCGATCCTGAAATGATCTTTTTTAGGAACAATAACTTTATAAAGAAAAACTAAGATGCAAACAAAGTTTCTATTGGTTGTTGAATCTTCATAAATTTCCTTATTAATGTATGTACTCAATGATGTTTGTAGAGCAATTTTATTAATGATTATTTTCTTTTAAGTACTTTTTTACTATATCAAGGTTTACCTATCTCCATTATTATCAAATCAATACAGAATGTTGCACTTGATGTTCAAAATAATGTCGGATGATCTTTCTCCAACAACTTTCTATCTTGTTAAAGTTGACACTGTTGTTTGTGACTACTTGCACTATATGTTTGACACCTATCTCTTGAGCTATACTATTCATTAGACTATATGTATAAGATGTATCATGGTATTCTTTAATTGCATTAACAAATTTGTGAAATATTATATTTCTAGCTATCACACATCAACATAACTCCACATAGGTTTCATTGTTTTTTGGATGATATGAGTTACGTTTTGGTCTCCTTTGCTTGTTCATCTAAGTAAAAACTAACAATTTTATACGCAATCATAGTTTGATGTCATACTTATTATTTGCTGCATTTGGTGGAATTTGATTGAAATGTTTTTTTTTATGATAGATGGATTTCTTCCCCTTTGTGTTGGCATATTAATTCTGGTCTACTTGTTAGCATGGTTTGGGAAGGCCATCAGATCAATATTGCTAATATTTACCTTATGCCTTTGTCGAGTAGAAGGAAAGAAATTACCAATACCACCTCTTGATGAGGAAATACGAACATTTGCACTCCTTAATATTGGTTCAAGAGTTTGAATCACTTCCACTAGCACTAATTGAGATTTTTCTAGCAGCAACAATTGTACACATTTGTTGCTCAATCATATTTTTTTCAGGTGGCACAAAGAGCAGTTGGGTCATGTGGGATATCATTGCCACGACTTTGAATAAATAGGATCTTTAGAAGCTTTCCTATCAAACTCTTATGTTGTTTCTGTTGGTATTTGAAGTTTCTCTTTCATTCTATGTGGAATTTCTTGATGAAATTTTGAACACTTTGGGACATGCGAGTATCCATTAGCAAGTTGTTGTTTGAGATGGGTGATTCCATCTTATGTTCAATAATATCACAGTATAAAATAATGTTAGTAGAATCAATTCCTTAAGCTACACACGTGTCTTTATTCTGAATCATACTGCTTATAGTTTGTTCCTAGTCGTGTATGTACACATTGTTGATACCTAGATGTGAGATGACCAGAAGCTAGAAGTGGGTGTGCTTGTAGCGATTATACTTGCAATTGCAATCCTAATCTACTCTTGATACAAATTTAGCAAGGTCATACAAGATTAATGCAGTAGAATAAAAAGAAACATTAAAGCAAGCACATCACAAAGCTAACACCTTCATTTATGTGGTTCGGAACCCTTCTTTCTATTGCACGACTTATGATTCATTAGTGAGTCACTCTCAAGAAGCTACTATCTTTCTCCTTCTCAGCGAACTATTAGAGTTGGAGAAACCTCTTACAACATACAAGGTTTATAAGAAAATTCAATAGGAAGGCTTAAGATTATGGAGAGACTTATAATAAAATTTGACCAATTCTATTTTGCCAATCTTGAAGCTTCCATCGAGCTCCCTTTCATTGTCTCCAATCTCTTTTTATTTCACTTGCTCTAAGTTGATTTGTCGCCAATCAATTGATTGGATCCACTTATCAGTCAACTAGTTCCTTAATCACTTTAGCTTGAGTCTGCCAACGACTACTTGAGTTGATTAGATTTCACCATCAGTCGACTTGGTCACTATAGCCTTGTGATAATCCAACTGTTGTAGTGCAAATCAATGACTCCTTTCAACTTTACTTCTGTAGCATTAGTCAATTGATCATAGCTCGTTGAGTCGACTACCTAGTCAACTCAACTATGAGTTGGTTGATCACACTAGTTGTCTCCTTAGTCAATTCAATCCTCCTATTCATTAAATTCTACTTTAGTCGATTGGAACCTACTTGATTATGATCATTTTGATGATCGAGTCTCATGCCTAAGTTGAGATTTTACTCTCACTCTATGTGTACAAGCCTTTCGACTCTCACAACTTACCAAATTTTACCTTTGCAGCTTAATTTTGCCACCATAACCATCTCCCATTTGGGTACTCATCCCTTAGATGCATGGAGCCCTCAGTTCACTCCAAGTGTTATTTTTCACGCTTTACCTACGTACTGTGCCTCCATCGACTGATATCAACACTACCCTTACTCCTCGTCATGTGGTCCCTCAGATGTCTCATTCTTTCCTTCTTCAATTTCTACGAACCATCCTTCTTTGATCTTTATGAACTTCGAGTTACTGAGCTACCAACTTGGCCATGTTAAGTTATACTCTAGAGTTGCTCCAACACACCTCAGTGCTTTTATCTTGCAGTCCTTCAATCACTTCGTATAACTTTTTTCAATCTTCACTGACCTCCAAGTCCCTTAGGGTGTGTTTGGTTCATGGTGATCATGCATAACCTCACATAACCAAGGTTTTGAGGTGTTTGGTTCAATCTTAGGTAATGTAATAAAAACCTGTTTGTTTGAAAGTTTTAATGTATAACTTAGTGTAGGGAATTGTATCAATCACCAGATTGACTAATAAACTAAACTAAAATATATATAATAATAATAATATTATTATTAATGGTGATATATATAAATAAATTTAAATAATATTTTAGAATTTTTTATTATTTTAGAAATTTTTTAGGATAATTTTATTGGGCTTTAAACTAGATCTATTTAGGTTATCTCAACTATAATTAGGAGTTGGTTGATTCAATTAATTAAAGTTTTAATAAAAAACTTAAGTTTTAAAAAACCTAATTTTAAAAAACCTAATTTTAAAAAAAATCGTGAAGGCAACGGAGAGCTCTCACGTACACTACATGTCGCATGCTGCCCGCCTCTGCCTTTCGCAGAACATCTGCAGAACAATGCTCGCCCGCAGAACGCCGCTTGCCTCCCGCCGAACTTTTGATCACAAAACATCGTTTGCTGAGCCTTCTGGTGCCGACTGCCAACTCCGACCCTCGTCGAGCCTTTTAATGCCACTTGCCACCTCCGGCCCCTGGCGAGTCTGACGCGCGAAGGAACGGTAACGATCGATGCGGAGAAGCCCGGAATCGAGAAAAACCTCCAAAATCAAAGGTAATCACATTCCAGGTTAAATTCTCGGATTGTTGACGTTTCGTGATATGGCGGGAATGCAATATAACTTGGGAATGGTTCATTACCTAAACCAAATAAGGTTTTTGTTGATAACCTTGGATGGATAACTAAGGTTATCAATATAACTCCCAACCAAACCACCCTTAATGTATCACCTTGGCCGCACTAAGTCATCATCCAACATAACCTTGACCTTGTTGAGTTTCAAGCCTTGTGAGCTCCATGTGTGTCTTATAAAGCTCCTGCACACTCAAGAACATAACAAATATACAATGCAAAGCTAACTTAAACCCTTTGTATAAATATCAAAACCTTAATGCACAAATATCAAAATATTATTTTAAAAAGTTAAATATTTAGAAAATAAAATTCATACATTAACTCCAACTCTATCTATTATAAACCTACACACTAGTATTTTTCCTAATTTGGAGGATTAAACATTATTGATTATAATTTTAAAATTGTCACCATGTGACCTAGATGGGTTCGAATCTCAAAAACAGTCTCTTGCAAAGTAGGGTATGATTGCGTACAATAAATCCTTACCTGGGACCCCGCATTGGCGGGAGCTTTGTGCACTGGGCTGCCTTTTTTTTTTAAAATATATTAATTATTTAAAACTATTTATTGATTCAATATGATATTTTTTATTATTATCCAGTAAAATACAGTGTTGATTAATATAGTAATTACAAATTAATATTATTAAATTAGAATATTTGTAAAGAATACAGTTTTATTGAAATATAGTATTTTATAATCAACAGTATTTAATAATAATTATTTTTTTGTATATTAATACATAATTATTGGCTCTGATACAGAATTAATTCCATATTAGTACACAATTTGTTAAACTGTATTCACAATATTTTAATTATTGAGTTATAAAATTGATTAATATTTGTTATATAATTTATTTTATTCAACTCTTACCTCTGCCCCTTCCCCATCTTGCAGCAAATGTGCGCTCCTATCCCCGAATGTGTGGCAACTGCTGTTGCTCCTATCCCCTTCCCCTTTCAATATTTTCCTTGCATGATCAGTCCATTGTGATTTTCGATTACTTCAACAAGTTGTGCCCTCAGCCTTGCTGTTGCTACCTTGATTCTGCCTCATTTCCTCATCAGTATGCTAGCTTCTCAACAACAATTTATAACATTTCTTCACATTTCTCCTTTTTTTCTCTTCTCGTTTTCGTGACTCACATAAGGAATCAGAGGATCATGGCTTCGATTCCTTGTGTTTGCTCTTGTGCTCATCGAGTTAATGTAGGGTACCACATGACATAGGAACAACACAAATGATATAGGGTGATACCGTAGCAGCATGAGCAGCATGAGGTCAATCACCTTTGCCATCTAGTTATGTGTGTTGGCTTCACGTCATAATGAATATTTTTCAGCATGCTACTTGGCATGACTTTATATTTTATTCCATGCCTAGGATTGAGATTCTATATAAGAATGGTAAGGGTATAGAGGATTGAATCATAGCTTTGTTTCAGGAGGTAAATATAATTATTTGAATATATGAATTACATGGATGCATGTGTAAAATGACAATAAGAAAATTTGTATAGGTAGAGGACCATCTAGAACTCTACTAATTTTCCTATTCTCATGACATTAAAGTCATAACATCATCTTGAGAATTTTCTTCCTCATTCATGATTTCATTGTCGTGCTTTCATCCCACAAGTACGTTCTGTGGTCTGTGTGCTCAGCAATTACAGCATTTGGCTGAATTTGTTGATTGGCTCTTAACTTTTCATTCATGACATGACTTTCTTCTCTGTTGATTGGCTCTTCATCTTCTCCAACAGTCGTTGAATCCGAGACAGATATGCACTGGAGCCTGTGTTGGTTAAACCCAGCATCTGAACTTCAAATTTGAAGGCTTGAGTTTTTTTCCTAGGCATCCAAGTTTGTGAAATTATTATGTTCTGATTTTCAGATTTCTCTAATCTCTAGTAGTTTTTCTGGCACATCAAAATTATCCTTGTTTTTCAATTACTGATTTCATGTTTTGATCATATTCTCGGCAGATTTTTGGTTTCCTGTAGAGAATTGCTGCTGAAATTGAATACTCACAGGATATGATCCATTCTTCAGCCACATTACCATCTTTCATCCCTCTGCCATTCCAAGTTTATCACACAGAATTCTTACATTGAATAACACGGAATTTTTATACTTGAAAACGGCCATCATGAAAGATTTAAACATGTTTATAGATCTCAACACAAGCAAAGTTGGCAAATAATCAAATGAAATTAGGAAATACAAATATATAATTAGACTCCTACTAAATCTAGTTTACCTTCTAAATTAAACATACCAAAACTACTTAAACATCCCAAAAGTTAAAGAATTGCCAACTTAAAACTTCCTTAGAGACTCACTCTTAAAGAGGAGACCTTATCAAACTTAATCCTTACAAATCCAAACTTAAGATAAATTAAGATTCCCCACCAAAATTCAACCCCATTGAGTGGGAAGAAAGGATAATCCAAATCAAGATTTGTGATGCCGAGCATAGGTGCGAAGTGTATGACTATCAAGTGCTTTGGAAGGAGATGGGTCTTGCACTTGTTGATTGATACCATCAAACAAGTCAGGAGCAATTTAATGAAGCTCGTCTTCGGTGATCCCATCATGATCTATCTTTAGAAATCCTTCCAACAAACCAAGTACTTTTGATTGTTTCAAGGAGTTATGGTGATCTAAGAATCAAGTATACTCCATTTGAGGAATTAATTGCATTGTTGAGGGAAACACATACTCTAACTAGTGGGAAAATCAAGAGGAAGACTCAAATTCCTTTTGATATAGCAATAGTCCTCAACATTGACAACTGAATTTATGTTCAAATAGTTGGAAAGTCAATATAATAAGCATTAGTACTTTTTTGTTTTTTTACGAAAGGGATCAGTGGAGCTCTTTAGAAAGTGCTTAGGGTGAATATGAACCAGAAAATAGTCTCAAAGTTTCATTAATATGCTTCCTAAGTCTCATTATTAGTGCAATTTTCCTATTGATATTTGCATTGCCAATATCAGTAAGCTTCGAACTGTGCTTGACAAAATTTTCAATAAACTTTGAAGAAATGGCGAATGGAGGAATCAAATCATCAAATTAATGATCTCCAGACCTCTAAGGTCATAAACAACTTTAAAAAGACATTTTCCTATAGGTTGATATAAAAAATTGCATAGGCAAACTCAATGATCAACAAAATAAAATCCCAAATTCTTGTTTTTTCATTCACTAGACACATGCATTTTCTAGTCTATGTATGAAATGCAATGCAAACTTAAGTTGGGTTATAAATAACTTCCATAAGGGGGTTTCAAAAATAATTAATAAATTTACATCCCTATCCATCACTATCATCCCTACCTGTCACTATTGTCGTGGATGTAATGTGATTTTCTAAATTTCATTAAAGGATATTTTAGTCAATGATATGGATTATTTATTTATTGCAAGGAATAAAATGTTATTGTAGAAAACCTATCTACAATTAATAATTCAAATCACAACTTGAATTAGTTTGGGGTAGCCCTGAAACAAAGTTGCTGTCGTTCATGAGGAATCAATGGTAGTTTATTAGGTTATCTAATTGAGGTTCATATTGTGAACCATTTCAACTTTATGAACCGGGAACCATAAGATTCATATTATTTCTACTTTACTAATATTAAAAGACTATTATATTTAATGTCGTTGTATACTTAATGAAACACATAGCCCCAAATATAAAAAGTAATAAAATAAATTAAGCTCAAAGTGTGCTCAAAGTAGTAATAAAACAATTATACCTATACTAATACTTCAAATTAATTAAGTTCAAGCAATAATAAAACAAGTTAGTTCAGATAAAGTTCAAAATAGTAATATAACAAATATACTTATACTAATTCTTCAAATTAATTAAATTCAAACAGTAATAAAGTAATAAAGCATTCAAGCAGTAATAAAATTATAGAACACTTTTACATTTCTAAATAGTTACACCCTGATGTATGGTGATATGAATCAAG
Source organism: Curcuma longa (assembly GCF_044706935.1). NCBI lineage: Eukaryota > Viridiplantae > Streptophyta > Magnoliopsida > Zingiberales > Zingiberaceae > Curcuma > Curcuma longa. The sequence goes on from NC_133869.1 coordinate 2,423,106, forward strand.
TGAGCCATTAATTTCTTTTACAAGCAAAATCAGTGAATTTTATTTGATTAAAATGAAGGCACATAATCTTTTCATGAATGGTTGAATCATGATGAGCATTTGGAAATCTCGATTACCTGCCACTGTTTTGTTGATGTGATGAACTGAGTTGTTGTGCAAAAAAAAGAACATTGCTTGTCTCTAAGTCTAGCTGAAGCCTCTTTGAAGTCCTCTGTTCGAGGGCTGGGAAAGGTTTGAATCCAGGTGTAGGAGCTACAGAAGCTGAAGAGTGACGGCTAGGAGGTCATTTTTGACCCTAAATTACTATGCAAATGCCTTTTTAGTCGTTGATGAGAGTTTAAAATGGATTTATAAGATGAAACTTGAAACACTGCTCTTATAACTCATTTTGAATCAGACATTGAATAAGACTGTTTCACATTTAGATCCAAATCAATTCAAAACAGTTGGCTCGGGGCATGATGTTCATTTATAATAACCACCTTGCATACCCATATTCTATTTGGTTCCTATGGCTATTACACATGTAATTCTAACAATGTCACATCTCAAGGATGACCAATAAACTTTTATCTAAAATGAGGGCTTGACTTTATCTTTCTTAAAATGCCCAGCACGACCATGTGTGTGCAATTCCCAAAATGAGTCTTACTGGTCTATCTCCTTGAAATGATAGGTCGGTGGATTGATTGAAAACAAGAGATAAGTTAAAGGACGGATCCTCTATTTCTCTTGTAAAGAAAAGATGGAAGATAGAAGTTTAAAGAGGTACATTTAAGCATCCACCCTTCATAATTTATCTGCCCAAATTTGTACCAAAAGCTAATTGATAATTGTTAAACAATTATTGTGTCTTATAAAAAAGTGATATTTCCTCTTCATTTACATCCATTCAAGGAGATTACTTGAAGGATAATTTTATTGCCATCCTTCCTCTCTATCTTTCCATTATTTTATATATTTCACACCATTCAATTTAAGGAGTGATTTCCTTCATATTTGGGCATAAGCACACTGTTGATGTGGAAATGCTGTCAACATTGTAGTAGAAAAGCCAAAGAATGGAGAGGATGGCTGTGTAGTTGCATTAAAACACTAGTCAGTCAGTTTATATCTAGTACGTATTGTTGTAGTCTACTATTTGGTTGTGTGAAGTAGCACAAAAGTAGTGGTCAGTGATGCTCTGATATTGTTTTTCTCTATATTAACTGTTGTGTGTAGCTGTTGTAATAGAGTAGTGGGAGCATGTAATGAAGGTGAGGAGTAATGAGAATAGGAATATTAATTGAAACATTATATATTGGGGAACAGGATAGAGACGAGGTGCATATTTCTCTCAATAGGGGCATGTTTTAGCTCTTAATTTTTTGTTTCACAATTATCCTTTTGCTTGATGATCAGTTTTTACTCCTCGAATGAGATAATTATGCCACCAGCATGGGTCAAAGGGAGAAGCCAGCCATTCCCATGGTTAATCCAGCTCATTTTAGGAATAGACTTTTTTCTGATGTGCTAGTGCAGGAAAGTTGTCTGACACAATTCATCGGCAGAGCCCATAAGTCATTTCCTCAGTATCTTGATATTTATTACTATCTTTTAGTTTTTGAGTGGTCATCAATTATCTTGCGACATACTCCCGTACAGCACAACTAAGAACATTCAACAAAATTAAACATTTTTTTATTATGGCGGTATGGCCAGAATAAATTTGTAGTTCATGCCATGTGGTATATCAACATTTACTTTCCAATTGGTTGGTACATTTGATGACCATATTATACTGGATGCTCCGGGTTTCAGAATCTTGTACCACCTAATATGTACCACTCATACCAAGTGGGTGATTTGATTTTTAAATCTTTTTTGCTCTTCAAATGAGAAGTACTACTTTTAGCTGAACATAGATGATAATTTGTTTTACATTTTCAATTGAAATAGACAGGTTGTAAGTTAATGATAACATATCGTTGATGTTTGCTACTGTTTTTCTGTTCAGCTAACGTCAGATTTACATGCCTTTGAACTTTATATTGATGTGATTTTTTTTCTTTGATCCTCTGACTTGATAAACTCTGTTGGTTCCTTTCAATATTTTCTTTGGAAAGATTGGATGAGATTAAGTTTCCTGTCGTAGAGGAAGTTGTGAATTATTTTATTACAATTGATTCTATTGTAATAGTGCCTAATGTAGATTAGGATCAACTTGACTCTTAACAAGACCTATTTGCATTTTGGAAGGTTAGCTTCAGTATGCCAAAACTTGATGTGAAGTTTATGCACCGAGGAAAAGATATTATGATTGAGAACAATGTCAGGGGCATACATCTGAGCAGCAGTAAATCACAGCTGCATGAGGAATCAGGGGAGACTACATCACATTTTGATGTTCAAGTGGTTTTCAGCGAAATTCATGTACGCATGAGTTGTAATTTTTGGTAATATGCATTCCATCTTTATTCAAATTGTTCATGTAATTAACACTACTGTTATTTCAGTTATTAAATGAAGGGACTAGTTCAATCTTGGAGATTATGAAAGTTGCTATTGTCACATCTTTGGATGTTCCGGATGAAGTAAGCCCCTGACATCTGATTCCCTATTCTACTTATTTTCATTGCTTGCTCAGTGACGTGATCTTAACATGCTTTTCTATGAAGCTCTCTTCCTAAGTGTGATTCTTTCAGGCATACAAATAAGTGAAATTTTTTATTAACCATATGTTTTACCCTTTTTTTCTAAGAAGTCACTCAAACTTTATGAGATTCCATTTTTTCCCCATTGCTTAGTAGTCATTGCATTTTTCCCAATGCTTAAGTCTATTGACTCTGGTCAACAATTAATTCATGCCAAATGACCATTTAAGGCAACACGAGGTTAAGTTTTGCCTTTGACAGTTTGTTTGACCAGTCATAGTAAGGTGCAGAGGTCAGAAGGTGTTACATGCAACATTTTTATAACCTCTGGGATGGTGATATAGAATCTCTCAAAACATGAGGAGCATTCTTCATTGGTAATTTTTGGTAAAATTAAAATTTTCCTACATATAAAATCTTCTGGGTCTCCTATTGTGGTCACTTACATTAACAGAAGTTTTGCCATAATCTAAATTTAGATAATTTAATTCCCTTCACTGTTTATGCTTATTCTGAAAGAAATAAAAACAACTTTTCCCTTAATTATAAAAGTGGGTTGAAAACTTGTTGAACAAATTTGGGAAGGCTTCTTGAGATAAAGGCACTTGCCTTCTGCCCGATTCTTGAAGTTCGTATGGTTAATATCCAAAATTGCATCATAACTATTGGTTTTTTACTTTCAAATATGATATACTTTTTTCCTTGATTTTACATCAATTCTTTGGACAAACATTCAAACTTGTATTAATTGTAGCCAGATATCATCCTAAATTGCTAATACAAATCATATGGATATAAAATTACCAATAATATTTAATATTTTGTATGTCCAAAATGGACAGTTTTTGACTAGGGCAATTAGACATCCAATTTGGATCAGTTCACAGTTAACAATACGGTATGGTGTAGTGCACTACAGGAGCTATCAGATCAATCTTTGGAACAAAACATAGTTCATATTGATTCACAAACATTTTATGATTGATGGTCATCAGCAAGTTCAATTTCAATTTGTTAATGTTTGATGGTAATCAATGATTTCAATTTGTCCATTAGACTACACGTGATTTTATGTTAAAAATATTATTCCTTAAGAGGCCAATCAATCAGCTATAACATCTTGTATTTGCCTCTATTTTTTTACTCAAAACATCCTCTAAACTTTACAATGTTAGAAATAAATGTTTAGATGTCCAGTTTAACAGAAATAGGAATTGAACTACAGTAACTCATACTTTGTAATGGAAAAATTGTAGAAGCCCAAGTATTAAGCATCTAATGGGGGTTATGCATAATATGAATTTTGGTAGATCTATCAAGCACAAAGTGTTGCAAACCTACTATGCCCATTTGAATGGACAAGCTATCTCTGTCAAACTAAATTATTCAAGTTGGTACAGTATATTTAGAACCATGGTTTAAAATTTCATATCGTGCTAAGCAAAATGGATAAAATTTGTCATTCTGTCCGTCGCCGTCCGACTCCGATACTACGAGCTGTCGCAAGGTCACAGAGGCACGCTGCGATGGGTAGCAGAGGCGTTGAGATCCCGTATTATTTTTGTTTTTTTAAAAATTATTATTATTATTTTTTAATATTTAGGTTATTTTTTTAGTTAATATATTTTATATTTAAAAATTATCGAAATCATATCGGCACGATACAGTACCTAAACCGTAGCATTTCGGTCTGGGATTGAAACTCCAATATGGGTTGAAATTTTAAACCGTGTTTAGAATTACAACATGCATTAGGTATGCAACTAGATCTGCATATGAGAAATCATATATGGTGTGATTGATCTCATAAGTTAGTTCCATACTCACTTAAACTTTGGCATGATATTCACAAGGTGCATTCATCCCATCTTATTCGTATAAATTTATTGCCAACCCTTTTCTTAATTAGCCTTGATTGGAACATGGTGAAGTTTTGCTCAATAATCATTTGTTTGGGCTGTGAGGATGGTTGATTGAAATGACTTATATGCTCTTTGTGACCTATCACATCATCTTTATCCTCTTTTCTGCCCTTTGCGCTAGCACTGCCATGGATGTCACTGTCACCATTGTGTCTCATCCATCATATTGTACCATTTAAAGGGCTATGTATATCTATTTCCATGAAATCTTTCACATAATATCTTTCAAGGGTCTATCATCCTCTTTAATAGCTGGCCTTTTTTGTTGCTTTGGCCAAGATGTTGGACGATCATTTGGTTAGGATGGATGTTGAGACTTAAGAGCATTGCAACTGAGATAGAGTCATGGAGAGCATTGGAATAGGATGCGTAAAGGTTGATGTTAACAGTACAATAATATCCTGGTCCCCATGCCACTCAAACTCTAGTACAAGTGTCCGACATGGCTGTGGATCTAAGTGTGACATAATTGTTTTGCAAAATTCTTACGAGTGATTAATAAGAGTGTCAAGTATTCCCTCGAAGTGTTGATGTTGGAGTGTCAATGATTGACATTGATATAAAGGGACACATACAGAAGTGCTAAGACTTAGTTTGATCCCAAGATTTAATAAATAAGACTATCTAGTGTTTCTTCTTAGATCCAATTACCACCTTCTCTCTCCTAGGTTTGTTTAGCTTCATGATTTATGCGCTACCAATATATGAAATACCAATTTATTATTTAGGCAGGGAAGGGAGACAAAGTGAAAGGGGAGGGAGAGTTAGGGATGAAGAGCATCTGTCTATTTGGACGGAACTAAGGAAGGATCCTTTGACCTCTCCTGCCCGAGTACGGGCGGATTGGAAGAAGAGGAAGAAAAAAAATTGTAAAAGACCAATATATATCCTTTCTTCATCACCAACCACTAATCGCCAACAGATTGCCAAGCCACCGTTAGACTATCATTGACTGAATTCAATTGATCATCATCATCAGCCATCAACAACCTCTGTCGAACCATTGCCAGTCATCGTTAATTGTTGACAAACCATCATTTTGCCACCAGATTAACCATCAAACCACTGCTGATTGTCAAATTTGACCACCAAGATCATCACACATTGTTAACGGGTCATGGCTGGACTACAATCACCATTGGATCCAGTCGTTGAACCACCGTCAACCATTGCTGACCAATGGTCAGACCACCATCAGTGTTGACCATCCTTGTCACCTTCTAAATAGAGGGAGCACGAGGGTAAAGATGAAAATTTTCATCTTTTCTTCCCCTCTCCCTCTTTTTCTCGCACTCCTTTCTCTCCAACCTCCCTCCCTCCATCCATTTGGACGCAGCACTAGTGCTATTTTTATCTTCTGTCTACTTGAAAAAAAGGAACACAAGTTGATTTCCTTGTGGTAGCTAGACATAAACCATCTTCGCCTAAGATCCTTTATAAAAAAATTGATTATACACGTGAATCAGATAAGGGGACCAACTCCAATTTACTACTGCTTCTAAGAGATTATTTTTGTGACCAACTTTCTCATGTTTATCTGAAGTTCAACATGATCCCAAAACTTTGGCCACCATTCATTGGAAGGTTATGCTTTAGCTAATAATTTATACTAACAAATTACTGATAGGCATAAATGATGATTTTTTTTGGAATATATATCTGGTTTTGTATCATGATGTAAAGATATTACCCTCTATTTGGAACTATCAGAAGCTTCATATAACAAACGTTCTTCATTTATATTGTTTGTTGTTGAATTTAGTCTCGCTCAATTGTTGCTATGATATATAATATAGCACGTTCTCATTCTCAACAAGGTGGTAAAGATATTGATAAGCATGATTAAAATATTATGCTATTTTTTGTTTTTGAAAAATATCAGTCTGTTTAAAACCAAGAATGTTACAACTAAAGAATTTAAATATACATGCCACATGCTTATCTTTGCACTTTGTGTTTCCCCTATTCTAAAATTGATTCAAATGTTGAGTTGGAATTTGGTCAAGGATAGCAAACTTGTTGCAGTATTTTATGCCATTTGTTGAAGCCTAAGTCCAACTGTGTCTTGTCTGATTAGCTTATTGGCCTACAAAATGATACATATCTTCAGTGTTTCTACTTTCAATTATAGTGGCTATCTAGTTGAATGCCATGTTGCCATGCGTGATTGACATAATTTTCATGTCATGGAAGAGATTCATAGAGATAATTCAGAGTCTAATAATAAGTGTCAGTGAGAATGAGGGTTCAACAGGGTTGGGGAGAGGGGGGGGGGGGCGGGTTATGAGCCAATATGGGTAGCATATCACCGCCAGTACATCCAATTCTGGTGGGCCACCCAAAGCTAGGTGATCCAGTTGCTGCTCGGAACAATACAGTTTTCCATAAATTGATTCATGGTACACTTGAAACAGATTTGTGAGTACAGAATTGAGCAAAATTGAAAAAAGTGATTGTATTTGAAACAACCTCAAATCTATATTTAGAGATTAACCTATTTTAAACAATGGAGAGGGGTTGCTTATATATGTTTTAATATTAGATGGTAAACATGCTCATTGATCCTGCCATAAGGTAACAAGATGGCATGACTGTTGGAAAGATAGCCATCAGTATTATGATATGATACTTAAACTCAAGTCATCACATCATTCATCTTGTAATTAAAGGAAAATGAGATCCATTGAGTTGAAAGGTGAATGGTGAGTTGGTACCATTTTCATTTCAATTCTACATGCTTTTGTGTATTCTCACTTTTGAAATTTAAAGTTTGTCTGGCTTCTCTAGTGTTGCTTATATTATCTTGTGCCACATTCATTAACCTATTGTGCTTGGTAGCCCCTTTTTCTTTACATTTTGTGTTAAGGCCAAGTAAACTTATCTGCTTTGTTCTTTTTTATTTTCAGTACCACAGTACTTGCATATAGAATTTTTTTCTTAGCTGTTTTTGTGTTTTGATGTCAAGGTAAATTTTCTCTCTTTTTATCTGTTGCAAATTTAACTTGTACAACTGGATATATATGTTATATGTCTTTGTTTATTCTTTTAACCTGGAGCATAACGTGGAAGTTTGTTTCTTGTCTCAGCGGCTTCTACCTATCAGAGTTGAGATTGATGTGAAGCTTGGTGGTACCCAGTGCAATCTCATTATTAGCAGATTAAAGCCATGGTTGCAACTCCTAATGTCCAAAAAGAAAAGTTTTAGCCTTGGGAAGGATAATTCTCGACATGAAAACTCTCAAACAAATCATGTTAAATCAATCATGTGGACCTGTACTGTTTCAGCCCCAGAGATGACTATTGCCCTTTATAGTGTTACAGGACTACCGCTATATCATGTAAGTTGGCCATAATAAGAAGAAAATGTGAAAGCTGCTTTTGTTAGAAAGATTGCTGAATATTACTAGTACAGTAGAATCATAAGGTATTAATAAGACTATTTCCTTTTTATCAATGATATTACTCCATCAATATATCTTTTTTATGCTTATCCTTAAAACTAAGTCCCTAATATGATATATTTTCTCCTAATTATGTGTATAGGCTTTGCTTATCCTCAATGTCGTGTTTCTTATGGAGGAATACCTAGGGATATAAAGGTGGGTATTGATTTTGTTCAATTCTTTGGAGAAAATTTGAGAAAAACAACTCTCTCCCTTCCATTCATTTTGTTCCACCCAAATTAGCTGAAAAACATTTATGTTCCGTTAACTTTTGAGGAAATACTTCAAGCTCAGAAAAGCATTTTTTTTGGATAAATAAAAATATATTAAATTCAAAGAAAAAGGGGTACAATCAGGATTAGGCAAGCCCAATCACCATCATCTGCCATCCAGCCTAGGGAGCTACTTATGTCTGGCATAGCGTCAGATCAGAGTATACTCCCTGTCGAGTTGTAAATAGCTGTGTACAGAGAAATAAACAGCCGTGTACAGTAGGAAATCCCTTAAGTTAAGGGGTTTAGTTAGAAAGATATCTTATATTTTGGAATAAGTTAGTCCTAGTTTCCTATCTTATCTATTGTAATTTTGTATATGATATTGTGTATTCCCATTCTGAAAGTAATAGAAGTGAAATCAATTTTTCCATGTGGTATCAGAACCCTAGTTTTTTTCTGGGTTTCTTCTTTTTGTTCAGCCTTCATCTCTGATCTCTAATCCTTTTTTTTCCAGCCTTGATTGCTAATTCTCTCTTTTTTTCCCGCTTTTGCCTTTCGTCATCATGGCCGATTCTCAAACAACCATTTCTAGCAATCCTAGCCAATCTATTGTGTTTGATGACTACAGTTCAGTCCATAAAATTGACGATCTGCAGAATATTCGGGCTTCCAATAGTCTCAACGGGAAGAACTACCTGAAATGGTCTCAGGTTGTCCAGGAAACTTAGCTATATCCTTGGGACGGGATCTGCCACGAATGATCTAGCCTTTGAGGCATGGGATGAAGAAGACTCTATGATTATGTCTCGGTTATGAGATTTCATGGAACCATCCATCAGTGATACATGTATATTTCTCACTATTGCTAACGAAATTTGGGACTACATTACCCACACTTACTCAAAAGCCCGTAATGCTACCCAAGTGTATGAACTCAAAGTCAAAGTGGGTGCTACTAAGCAGGGAGATAAAACAGTCACTGAATATGCTATTGTTTTGCAAAATCTGTGGCAAAAACTGGATTACTACCAAGTAATTGATATGAAATGTGCTGCAGATGCTGCTGTTTTGAAGAATTTTATTGAAAAGGATTGTGTATATGATTTTTTAGTTGGCTTAAATCCTGAATTTGATCAGGCCCGAATCCAAATCATTGGCAAAGACTGCATACCGTCCCTAGCAGAGATGATCTCCCTACTCCGGGTTGAGGAAAGTCGACGAAGTGTGATGCTTGAGCCTCAACTCATGGCTGGATCAGCTCTCACTGCCAAAACTGATTCACAGGAGAAAGATAAGGGTGGTTTGCCTCTGATTAAAGACAATAAAGCTCATATTTGGTGCAACTACTATAAGAAACCATGCCACACCAAAGAGACATGTTGGAAACTACTTGGTAAACCACCAAGTTGAGAATGGGGAAGTCGTGGGGGGCAGGACAGACCTCAGGCACACCTGGCCGAGCAGTCCCATACCGAAGACATCCCAATTCTAGGCGGATTCAACAGTGTAGAAATTGAGAAACTTCGAGGATTGTTGGGTTCTCTTGATAAATCATCTGGCATGTGCTCTTTGACTTTCTTAGGTATCCCCTTGCTCCCTTTTTGCATGAATACCTCAAGCAGTTTCTTTGATAACTCATGGATAATAGACTCCGGTACCACATAGCACATGACTTCCAATTCTCAATTTTTCTACACTTATAACCCCAGCCCAAGTAACAGAAAAATTGTAGTAGCTAATGGATCGTTAGCTACTGTTGCTAGTTTTAGAGATGTTCACCTTACCCCTAACGTCCTCCATGTACCAAAACTATCTGCCAACCTTGTTTCCATTAAAAAATTAACTATTGAACTTCACTGTCATGCCATTTCCCCCCTTCCTATTGTGTTTTCTAGGATAAGGACTCGGGGAGGAGGATTGGACTTGCTAAGGAACATAGTGGACTTTACTACCTTGAATTCACTAAGAGAATTAGGAATAAATTGTCTCTGTCTTTTCACAGTTCCTCCAATAAAGACAACATTTGGTTGTATCACAAACGTCTTGGTCATCCCTCTTTTTTTAGGGTTTTAAAAGTCATGTTTCCCCATTTTTTTCAAAGATTGGATGTTTCTAAGTTTCAGTGTGATGTTTACGAATTGGCAAAACATTCTCGTGTACCCTTTCCTATTAGCAATAAAAGAAATTCTACTCCCTTTCATATGATTCATAGTGACATATAGGGTCCTAATATTCCCAATGTTTCTGAGGCTCGATGGTTTGTCTCCTTAATTGATGATTGCACTCGGGTTACATGGTTGTTTCTCCTCAAACAAAAATCTGATGTCAACATTGTTATTCCTAATTTCCGCTCAATTATTCAAAATCAATTTGGAGTGGAAATCTTTAGCTTTAGGACCGACAATGCTAGCGATTGAATAGAAGAAAGGAAAAATGGACATTTATTCAACATTACTCGTGTCATTCTCTTTCACAACAATGCCCCTAAATCCTATTGGGGAGGTGGCTGTCCTTAATGCCACATACATGATAAACAGACTTCCCTCACGTGTCTTGGACAACAAGAGTTCCATGCAACTCCTCAACAATTTCTATCCTCATTTTCGAATCACAAATGGGTTTACTCTTAGGATTTTTGGGCGCACTGCCTTTGTCCATATCCACGGTCCACTATGAGATAAACTAGACCCTCATGTCATCAAATGTGTGTTCCTTGATACTCATCCACTTAAAAAGGGTACAAGTGTTACCATCTTTCATATAAAAAATTTTACACCTCAGTCGATGTTGCCTTCTTTGAGCATACCCCATTCTTCCTCAAGTCCTATCCTCGGGGAGATTTCAATGATAGAAGATAGCACTTGTGAGTCATTTGCACCCATTAACACTCTTGATCTTCCTCCTACTCAAATCCGTACTGAATCACCTTCTATTCCTATTCCATTTAGTGAGTCACCTCCATCTTCCTTTCCATACAGTGTCCCTTGTGATGCTCCAAGGATTCCTCAAGTATATTCAAGGAGAAAGGCTGCCCCAGAAGTGATATAGGTCCAAGAACCTCACCCACAAACCTCCAACCTGATACTAGTATCACAATAAGATTTGACCTACAATTTACTGAACCATCCGTTGACCTAACAGACAGCCTTGACCTTCCCATTGCTCTTAGAAAAGGTACTAGAGAATGCACCAAACACTCTCTCTACCCTCTATCTCACTATGTTTCTCTTAAACATCTTTCACCAGCTCACAAAAAATTCATTGTGAGTCTAAATACCATGATTGTTCCTAACACTGTTTCTAAGGCATTGCCAAAAAGGGAATGGAGGGATGCCATGAGGGAGGAAATGGATGCATTAGAAAAGAATAAGATATGGGAGGTTGTTGATAAACCAAAGGGGAAGAACATTGTTGATTGTAAGTAGATTTTCACACTGAAATACAAAGCAGATGGATCACTTGAGAGATATAAAACTAGATTGGTGGCAAAAGGAAATAATGCTGTCAGAGTTCTACTATCTTTGGCTGCACACTTCAACTGGCAACTCCTACAGTATGATGTGAAGAATGCATTTTTCCATGGATATTTAGATGAAGAAATTTACATGAACATCCCACCAGGATTTGCAGGAGATATTGGTAACAGAGTATGTAAATTGAGGAAGACTCTTTATGGTCTAAAACAATCTTCTAGGGCATGGTTCGGAAGATTTGCAAGAGTCATGAAGAAGTCTGGGTATAAACAAAGCCAAGGGGACTATACTCTCTTCATTAAGCACTCAATTGCAGGGAAGGTGACGACTCCTAGTCTATGTAGATGTTATCATTGTTATTGGAAATGATGAAAAGGAAAAACATGATCTAAAGCAGAAATTAGTGGAGGAGTTTGAAATAAAGAAACTGGGCAAACTGAAGTACTTCCTTGGTATTGAGGTAGCATACTCTACCAAAGGAATTTTTATTTCTTAGCAGAAGTATGTGACTGATCTGTTAGCTGAAACAGGGAAGATTGGGTGTAAGTCGATTTCTAGTCCAATGGATCCAAATCACTAGATAGGAGAAGCTAAGGAAGAGCCAACTGTTGACAAAAGCATGTATCAGAGGTTGGTTGGTAGACTCATATACCTTGCTCAAACTCAGCCAGACATAGCATATGTTGTGAGTGGAATCAGCCAATTCATGCATGATCTATGAGAATCTCGCCTTCAAGCTACTTACAGGGTATTGCATTACTTGAAAGGCACTCTGAGAAATGGAATCTTGTTCAAGAAAAATGGACACTAGCTTTAGAAGCCTACACAGATGCAGACTGTGCATATTCTCTAGTGGATAGAAGATCAACTATAGGATATTGTACTTTCCTTGGTGGTAATTTGGTGACATGGAGGAGCAAGAAGCAAAATGTGGTGGCGAGATCATCTGCAAAATAAGAATTTAGGGCCATTGCTTAAGGATTATGTGAACTACTTTGGTTGAAGATTATTCTAGATGATTTGAAAATCAAATGGGAATGCCCCATGAAACTCTTTTGTGACAATACGTCATCTATCAATATTGCTCATAATCCTATTCAACATGATAGGACTAAGCATATTGAAATTAATAGACATTCCATCAAGGAAAAATTGGAGGAAGGATTAGTGTGTATGTCATATGTCCCTTCGGAACTATAATTGGCTGATGTGTTAAGAAAGGGGCTGAACAGTTCAAGATTTTATGATCTTATAGTCAAGCTGGGAATGGAAAACATCTATTCCTCAACTTGAGGAGGAGTGTCGAGTTGTAAATAGCTGTGTACAGAGAAATAAACAGCTATGTGCAGTAGGAAATCCCTTAAATTAAGGAGTTTAGTTAGAAAGATATCTTCTATTTAGGAATAAGTTAGTTTCTTATTCTCTCTCCTAGTTTCCTATCTTATCTATTGTAATTTTGTATATAATACTGTGTATTCCCATTCTGAAAGTAATCGAAGTGAAATCAATTTTTCCACTCCCAATGATTGATATACATGAGTTTGCACATTCTTGAAGATCTTCTCAATATCTAACTGGCCCTTTCCAAAGAAACTACTATTCCTTGCTCGCCAAATATAGTGAATCATGGAAGACAAGGCCAAGTGACAGGCAAGATAAAAGGAACAATTTATTTGAAACAATAAATCTTCTCAATATCTAACTGGCCCTTTCCAAAGAAACTACTATTCCTTGCTCAAATATAGTGAATCATGGAAGACAAGGCCAAGTGACAGGCCTTTGTTAACACCTTATTCCCTCGATAGTATTGTCCGAAGACTCGCATCATCCGCATGTATGTAGACATCTTCTGTTGCATACAAAGCCAGTCTCTAATCCTTCTCCATAACTTCGCAATAAGGGGGCACCTAAAGAAAAGATGCTCTTGTGACTCTAGCACCTGACGGCAGAAGGTGCACTGCCGATCCTTCAAATACATCTGCCTGTCTCTAATGGGGAGATGTTGCTACGCCAACATCCAGAATGTAACTGCATGACTCGACTGAATATATGCCTTCCACAACATCCAGAAGGTTGCCTAAAGAAGTCATAAGCCCTAGCCACTCCATCACCCCGAACAAACCAATCTACCAGCATCAACCTCCGGTGTTCTAACAGGCAATAGGATAAGATCCCGCATCCGAAGCAACCGCTTAATTAGTGGGGAATCTGTGTGGATGACCTCCCAGGATCATGATAAGCATGAATGCATGTCTGATGGTTCCTGATCATTTACTATTTTTAGTTCTCCACATGAAATTTTTGCTTTCTGTTTCTGAAATTGCATATCTGCCATTTTGGTTGTCTGCTTTATTTTTATGTTAGTTCTAAACTATTTCCTTCCTGCAGAAAAGTGGGTCTGTTGTTGCATGCTACTTATTCAGGTCCTTAGTTTTTTTGTTCTTTCTAAAGTAGAATATCTTGTCCAAATAGCTTGCTTCTTAAAGTTCTGGTTGGGACTTGTTTTCTACTGACATTCATGGCTAACCTAAAAGTATTTTATTGGCCTGGAAGCTGAGGAATTATTTTGTGATCACTAGTGAATTATGCAATCACTTGGTTGTTGTTGTTGTTGTTGTAGTGAATTATGCAATCACATATTCTCTCTTAATTAAAATAAGATATAATTTTCCTTGACCAGGTCTCCATGATACAAGTACTCCTAATACGGACTACATAATTGCATTGTTCAAGTCTATTATGCTTTGATTTGCAGTGGTCAGACAGTTTTCCAGAATGCTTAATTAACTTTCTTCTTCTCATTGTCTTCTTTTTTAGGCATCCGAATTATTCTTTTATTATTTTTGTTTCTTTGTTTGTTGTCCAGGCCACTGATATTTCCGCCCTTATAGTAATTTAGCCTTTTGTTTGAAGTTCTAAAATTCTTGTCATACTTTTTCTTTTATATAAATTTTGTAATGCTGTTAATTTTCAATTTCTTCACAAATAGAACATCTTTCAACATAATGTTTTAGTTAGTCAATTTTAGTTTGCTATTTTGTATGTTTGGATAATTATGTGTTTGATTATGAGAATATGCTATTTTTTATATTTTTCATCTTTGTATAACTACTGACTGACTTTGAGAACCTAGGATTGCATTGGTCTTTTTTCCTAGTGTTGGTGTGCCTGGCAAGGGCATATTTATATCAAACTTGTTATCATACTTTGTTCTCTTTCAAACTATTTGTACTCTATGCAGGGTTGTTCACAGTCTTCACATTTATTTGCGAACAACATAGCATGTAAGGGGATACAAGTCCACATGGAACTCGGTGAGCTACAATTGCACATGGAAGATGAGTACCAGGAGTGTTTGAAGGAGAACTTGTTTGGAGTAGAAACTAATTCAGGTTCTTTAATACACATTGCACGATTAAGTCTAGATTGGGGTCAAAAGGAAATTGAATCCAAAGAACAACAAGGTCTAACTAGGTGGATGTTGGTATTTTCAGCTGATATAAGTGGTATGGGAATAAACTTTGGCTTTCGGCATATTGAGTCTCTTGTATACAACTTAATGTCCTATAGAACACTAATCAAAACCTTATCATCTTCTAATAGAAGCGGTACAGAGTTTAAGGTTGCATACTCTAGCAAAAAGTCTGCAAAAGGAACACGAATAATGAAACTGAATCTTGAAAAATGCTCAATATGCTATCATGGTGAAATGGCTATTGAAGATACTGTTGTAGCAGATCCAAAACGTGTGAATTTTGGTTCACATGGCGGCCATGTAGTAATTAGTACATCAGAAGGTGGGATGCCACGTGTAGCAAATATTATTTCAACATTCCCAAATAAGAGTAAGATCCTCAAGTTCTCAACATCTCTTGATATCTTGCAGTTTAGTTTATGTGTAAACAAAGAAAAGGAATCAACACAGATGGAATTAGAGAGAGCTAGATCTTTTTATATGGAATTTACTGAAGGCCGTAAACCTGGTAGTAAAGTTACCTTGTTTGATATGCAAAATGCAAAGTTTGTGCGTCGTACTGGTGGTCTTACTGATGTTTCTGTCTGCTCCCTATTTAGTGCAACTGATATTACTACTAGATGGGAACCTGATGCTCATTTGGCATTATACGAAATTTTTGCTCGTGTTAAGCTTTTATTAAATAATAGCAAGATCCAACACTCTGACAATGAGATAAAGGTGTTGGCTGATAGACTGAAAGACTTGGAATTTGAAAAGGTTTCTATGAAAGATAAAATTCGAGCTGAAAAGCAACTTGGTAAACAAGAGTCGATTTTTGCTGTTGATGTGGAGATGTTAAGAGTATCTGCTGAAGTTGCAGATGGTGTGGAAACAGAAATTCAGGTGCAGTCTATCTTTTCAGAGAATGCTAGGATAGGTGTATTACTTGAAGGCTTTATGCTTAGTTTCAATGGTTCCAGGGTCTTGAAAAGCAGCCGAATGCAAATCTCATGTATTCCAGTTCCACCAGGTAACATACATGATGCTAAGGCACAATATAGTGTGACAAGGGATTGGGTCATTCAAGGACTAGATGTGCACATTTGTATGCCCTACCGGCTACAGTTACGTGCTATAGAGGATTCTATTGAGGATATGTTCCGGGGTTTGAAGCTTATTACTACAGCTAAAACAAGTAAGATTTTTCCTACTAAGAAGGATAGTTCAAAGACAACAAAAACCAAATCAACAAAATTTGGTTCTGTTCGATTTGTCATACGGAAATTCTCAGCAGAAATTGAGGAAGAACCAATTCAGGGCTGGCTTGATGAGCATTACTTCTTGATGAGAAATGAAGTGTGTGAGAAAGCTGTGCGTATGAAATATCTTGATGAGATTCTGTCTTCTTGCAACAGGGTTATGGGAAATGGGGATAAAAGTGATTTCAAATTCCAAAAAGCTATCCATAATGGAGTTGAGTTTGATTTGAATGATTTTTCAGCAATTAAGAGGTTGCAGGATGACATACACAGGCAAACATTCAAATCTTACTACCAGGCATGTCAGAAGATTGTCCATGCAGAAGGATCTGGTGCATGCTCAAGAGGTTTACAATCTGGTTTCCGAATGAGTAGTCGTAGATCTTCACTTCTATCACTTTGTGCTACTGAATTGGATGTAACTTTGACCAGAATTGAAGGAGGTGATTCTGGAATGGTCGAGTTCATAAAAGATATTGATCCAGTCTGCTTGTCTAATGATATACCATTCTCCAGGCTATATGGAAGAGATATTGATGTACATGCTGGTACTTTGATTGCTCAGCTTAGAGACTATACTTATCCTCTATTTTCTGGAAGTTTGGGCAAATGTAAGGGGCGTGTTGTGCTCGCTCAACAGGTTGCATTTTAAGTCGTTTTTCTATTTATTGTTTAAGTCGTTCTGTTTAATTGCATAGTTGATCTCTCTTTTCAGGTCTTTCAATTCAATTTATTTTTATTGTTTGGATTGTTCTGTCTGATTGAATTAATGATCTCTCTTTTCCTGTGTTTCATTTTATGATAATTAACATGGTTTCATTGAAGTGCCATCGGTTTGCAACTATATTTATGTTAGTTTTTCTTAAGATTCTTTTCTTATATTTAGGTTTTACAATCCAATCTTTTATTAAAATCATTTTTTTTAAAAAAAATAATAAGCAGTGCCTTGATCCATGTCCCTTGTGGTAGCACTTCTCTTTGGTTGTTATTCTTAGAGCCAGACAGTATACTTAACTTGTAGTTGTTTTGTGGTTTATACTTTATATTCATTTAACTAAGTTTTTCTGGTATAAGAATTCCGTTGAAATGAATTGGTTCAGAATATGGATGTACATAATTAGCCTTGTGTACTCCTACATACTTCACGGAAGCTTGAGGCAGTAGTTAATGGTAATTAAATGACAGTTGAACTTTAAATGAAAAGTTATGACATAAAACATTCATAATTCGCATTGTATAGTCCCACTTATTGTATGATGATGTGATTTTTTTGGAACTTTCCCTGAAAGATGACAAGATAGATTGGTACTAGTCCCACATATGGGATGATGATATGTGATTTTGTTGGAACTTGTCTTGAAAGATGACGAGATAGACTGGAGAACCCACCTGGACATTCAATGCATTTTTATGACTAAATATCAATGATGTTGGGGTATTTCTACATTTATTGGTTGAACAATTAGTTGTGAATAGGGAGAGCAGGAAAAGTAAAACTTTGTTAATGATTGTACTATTGAGCTTGGAACTAATCGATAATGAAGCACAGGAAGGTTGATTATGATGAGTGTTTTAAAAAGGGATATAGTAATTATGTCACTGGGATAAAAAGATCCATCTTAGTGTAGTTATGTTTGGACTATAGATAGTGTGTCTAGTGTGCTTTCTATAACTTAAGTCTATACCAAGCATCATCTCCCATGCATCATCTTTTGTCATTAGTGATGTATGAGCTTACTTGTTAAAAACTTTACAACGTGCAATATTTATAAATGGGCACTTTTGGTTGATGACAGTTTGATTAAGAAGAATGCTGAACTTGAATTATTTATTAATGCTCTCATTCATGGAGTAGCTATTGCCCTACATCTCGTTATGTACAATGCTGAACTTAATAGAATTGTTCTCTTTTCCTTTGGGTAACAGGCAACTTGTTTCCAACCCCAAATACATCAAGATGTATTCATTGGGAGATGGAGAAGAGTGTGCATGCTCCGGTCAGCTAGTGGAACAACTCCACCAATGAAAATGTACTCTAACTTGCCTATATACTTTCAGAGAGGTGAAGTGTCTTTCGGAGTGGGATATGAACCAGTATTTGCTGATATAAGTTATGCATTTACAGTAGCTCTAAGGAGGGCTAATCTTAGCACCAGAAGCCAGAGTTCTCATTTAAATTATCATAATTCCTCAAATCCTTCAACTGCTACAAATTTAGTGCTAGAGAGTCAACCGCCTAAAAAGGAACGTAGTTTACCGTGGTGGGATGATATGCGATACTATATCCATGGAAAGATTGTGTTGTATTTTAATAAGACTACATGGAACTTACTTGCTACTACGGATCCCTATGAAGAATTAGACAAACTTCAAATTGCTTCTGAATACATGGAGATTCAACAAACAGATGGGAAAGTTTTAGTTGCTGCAAAGGAATTTATGACTTATATAAGCAGTTTGGAGAGTTTGTTAAAAAGTTGTAGCTTGAAGCTTCCTGTTGTTTCTAGACCATTTATTCACTCCCCTGCTTTCTCTCTTGAGGTTGTAATGGACTGGGAGTGCGAGTCTGGAACCCCTCTGAATCATTATTTACATGCACTACCTAAGGAGATGAAACCACGAGAAAAAGTATTTGATCCATTCCGGTCAACTTCGCTTTCGTTAAGATGGAATTTCTCTCTAAGACCTTTTCTGCAGGATGGATTGCTAGATCAGGCCATCTATGAGACTTCACAACAGTTGGAGAACATTGATTCCCCACTTATGAATCTAGGAGCCCATGACTTAGCATGGGTGTTTAAATGGTGGAGCCTAAATTATAACCCCCCATATAAGCTACGTTCTTTCTCCAGATGGCCTCGATTTGGAATCCCAAGAGCTTCCAGATCTGGTAACTTGTCTCTAGACAAGGTTATGACCGAATTATGTCTTCGTCTTGATTCCACACCTTCTTGCATCAAGCATATGCCTTTAGGCGATGATGATCCTGCAATTGGTTTAACTTTTAAAATGTCAAAATTGAAATATGAATTATGCTACAGTCGAGGAAAGCAGCTATACACCTTTGAATGCAAGCGTGATCCTCTTGATCTTGTCTACCGAGGACTTGACCTTCACATGCTGAAGGCCTACTTAGATAGAGATTGTAGTTCATCTGCAGTTCATGAGATTCAAGCAACAACTAAGAGAGCTTCAATGACAGGTAAAGTCAACGATAAATTCATCCAGCCACATAATTTTACGGAAAGAAGTAGGGATGATGGTTTTCTTTTGTATTCTGATTATTTCACGATAAGAAGGCAAGCACCTAAGGCTGATCCGGAAAGATTATTGGCATGGCAAGAAGCTGGAAGAAAGAATCTTGAGATGACCTATGTTAGGTCGGAGTTCGAAAATGGTAGTGAGAGTGATCACACACAATCAGATCCAAGTGATGATGATGGGTTTAATGTTGTAATAGCTGACAATTGCCAACGGATATTTGTATATGGCCTCAAGCTCCTTTGGACACTTGAAAACCGAGATGCTGTCTGGTCCTGGGTAGGTGGAATATCTAAAGTCTTTGAAGCTCCCAAGCCTTCTCCCTCTCGTCAATATGCACAGAGGAAATTAATTGAAGAACAACAGAAGAGAGATGAACCTGAAGATCCTCGTGGCGACATCTTAGTCTCCTCGACTTCTGCAATACATTCTGGCGGTTCTGCTTCTAAACAAGCTGAAACATCTGAATCAAATTCATCAGGTTCTTCTTCAGCCAAAGCTGAATGCTTACAATCTGATATAAATGGTGAGTTCAAAAGAGCTAATCTCTCATTGTAGATATGCTTGAGTAGCTGCATAAATTGGCACACCAAGAATTGGTAATTGATTCATTTATTGTTTAACTATGCACATTTGCACTCTTTTCTTATCTCCAAACCTTTCATGAAAAATTATTCTTTCAATTCATTTGGGGCTATTTCTGTATGTTTAGAAATACTAGTTTTGAGAAGAAACGTTGACCCTGTTTCTCAAAAAAATGATCTCTATGTTTTGAAAGCCTTTGCTACTACATACATGTTTATGTTTCTCTAATCATTTGGTATTACCATCCACCAGTAAAGCCTGGGCAGATTGATGATCCAGAGGAGGAAGGGACACGCCATTTTATGGTTAATGTCATTCAGCCTCAATTCAATCTTCATTCTGAGGAAGCTAATGTAAGCAGATTTGGCTTTGTTTGTTTAAATCAATCATTCCAAAGTTATGTTCGGAATGGGAAATGCATCAGACCTCTTTACTGCCTTTATTTCAAGCATTGATTCAATTTTTTTTAATATTAGTTTTCTTCTGTATTATTTCCTGTCAAATGGGTCAGTAGAAATAGTTATAGTAATGGTTTTAAAAGTTGGCTGATTCCTGTACTGATTGCTTGAGTTGGATCAGAATCTTAATGATTCAATCCTGTTCCGACTGAATCTAGGATTAGTTTTCAGAGCTTGTTGGAAAACGGAAGATATTCTCTGATTTAGTAGGGTTCTTGTGGTAAATTGATCTAATGAGTGATGGTTGGGAGGAATTGATGATTTTCAAAATTGCCTGATCTCTCATCAAGACCCGAATTCAAATCAAATGTGAATCATGACTAAAACTAATTGGGTTTAAGTCAAAGTTCGACCCAAGACTCATCTTTAAATTCCTCTTTCCTCTCTCCCTCTCCCATGCACTAAACACCCAACAATAAAAAGGTAGAATAAAATTCAGCGAAAGAGAAACTTAGTCAAACTTATGAATATGGAGAAGAATAAAGAAAGTAATCCCCTCCCCACTCTATCGTCTTCCAATCACTAGTTAACATCTCACCCCTACTATTCTTAATCCTCTAAACTCCTTTATATAGTTCCTCTCTTCGTTTGCTGCTTCCTTGATGGAGTTGATGTTCTTTGTAAAGAGAATTCCATTGGTTTATATATGAGTGGAGGAAGATATGAACCAGGTAAAAGAGAAAGCAGAGATAAAGGAGATCCCAATCTGCTTTTTCCATTTGTAAACTACAAGGAAGGCTCCTTATATAAATTATATAACACCGTTTTATAATATGCTACGAATAATTACTAATGCATATTATTGTAACAACAACAATAATCAAGTCTTATCTCAATAGGTGAAGTCGGCTATATGGATCCTCCTATGCTATTGGGTTTTATCCCCCTACTATATCATCATCTATATTTAAATAAATTTTATCTTGTTTTAGTGTTAATAACTAACTCTTCCTCTTCTTTTCATTGAATGTGTATATTTATCATAGTTTCATATCGCTTAACTGGAGAATTTATTGGTCATTTAAGTACATGTTCGTATCATCTTAAATGTGTCTCTTGAAACAACTTCGACTCTCTCTAATATTTTCATTTCTTATCTTATCTATCCTTGTATGCCCGCATATATACCTTAACATCCTCATCTCTACGACTCTTATGTTTTGTTCGTGTGCTTGAGTCATAGCCTAATATTCCACTCTATATAACATAGCAGGTCTAACCATCGTTTTGTAAAACTTTCTTTTAAGTTTTAGAGGAACTTTACATTCACAAAGAACACTTTATGTTTTCCATATCAATCATCCTGTTTGTGTTTTATGTCTGTCATCTCCTACATCCTTTTGCAGAAACGATCATAAATACTTAAAGCTCTCAATTACATGTAATTCATTATCTCCTATCTTAACTATTGTCTTACTATGTCTAATATTGCTAAATTTAAATTCTATATATTCTGTCTTTATTTTATTAAGTCTAAAATCTTTTGTTAAGATTCTAACTTAGCATTGACTCTTTCACGTGTATCATCTATCAAAATAATATCTACAAACAACATGTACCATGACAACATATCTTGGATATGTTTAGTGAGCTCATCCATGATTAGTATAAAAGATAAAGATTTAGGGCTGATTCTTGATGCAATCCTATCTTTATAGGAAATACATCGGTTAATCAACTTGGAGGCTTCACTCTTGTCATTACATTCTCATACATATCCTTAATTATGTTGATATACATTATATTAACATCTTTCTTTTCTAGAATTCTCCACATAATTTTCTTTGAGATTCTGCCATAAGTTTTTTCTAAGTCGACCAATACCATGTGTAGTTTTCTTTTCTCAATATTTTTTAATTAGTTGTTTGAGAAGATGTATCTTCTATTGTTGATAATTTTCAAATTGATTTTCGATCACCGTGATCTCATTTTTTAATTTTTTTCTATCTTTCTTTTCTAAAGTTTCACGGTATTACTCATTGACTTAATGCCCCTATAATTTATATAATTTTGTACATTTCCTTTGGACAGAGGACTAGAGTACTTATCCTCTTTTGATCAGACATTTTTTTTCGTTTTTAATATTAGGTTGAATAACTTCGTAAATCATTTAATACCTTGTTTCCCTATGCAATTCTATTATACTTTTATCGGAATATCATTTGGTCCAACAACTTTTTCATTTTGCTTCCTATTTAAATCTTGTCTACTTTTAAAGTTTGAATTCTATGGTAAAAATTTAAATTTTTATACTTCTCTGACCTACTTAAATTACCTTAAGTTAAGTTGGTCGTCTAAATGTTTATTAAAAAGTTGATTAAAATACTTTTTTCATCACTTTTTATTTCCTCATCATTTACTAGTACCATATTGTATTCATTTTTAATGTATCTTATTTGGATAAAATCTTGTCTTCCTTTCTCTCGCTTTAGTTGTTCTATAGATGCCGATTTTTACCTTCACTTTTTCTTGTACTTTCTCGTTCTACTATCAAGATTCTTTTCTTGATAATGCACACCCTTTTGACTCACCAAATACGTTCTTGGTCACCATTTTCAAATTTAATGTCATCCCATCCCATGTCGTATTCGAGTTGCCATATATTTATCCTAATAGTTGTGTTCTTACCTTTTCCTTAAATATATTTTGGTTCCTATCCTTTAACTTCCATCATTTGATTTTAGAAGTCGTGCACATCTTCCTTCTATTGATACTGTACTTGAAGTGCATATGTAATACTATTAATTTATGTTAAGTAGTTAAATTTTCTCAGGGATGACCTTGCAATATGTACAAATCTTTTTATACTTCCTGATCATAAGAAAGTCAATTTTTGACTTCTTGTTCTTATTTTTGAATGTACTCAAGTGCTCTTCTCTTTTGTTAACAAACGTATTAGCTATTGTAAGTTTATATGCTGTCACAAAATCTAATATAGTTTACAAAATCTAATATAGTTTTTGTTCATTTCTTATTCCAAAATCATAATCTCATGTATCCTATCATATTCCTTATTTCTTACTCCTACATGCCCATTTAGATCTCCTATGAAAATTATTTTTTTGGTAGAATTTTTTGTACTATCTGATCTAGGTCTTCCTAAACTCTATATTTGACATTTGCATCTAATCCTACTTGAGGTACATATATGTTAATTACATTAGTAGTTTCTTTCGTCATGACTATTTTAAGAGTTATAATCTTATCTCCATTTCTAGCTATTACTACTACATCTTTACACCAATTATCCACGACAATAACTATTATATTTCTTATTTTACTACTTGTGTATCATAACTTAAAACTTGAATTTTCTATCATTTTTATATTCTCTCATATTCATTTTGTCTCTCGTAAATACAAAATATTAATTTTCTCCTAATCATTATATCTACTATTTCTATTATTTTTTTAATAAGAGTTCACATGTTCCATGTTCTAAATTTAAGACAATCAATATTTTTATAATGTTTGTTACTATCCAACCTATGGTGTGAAAATTCTTGTATATTAATATTATACTCAAGTTTTTGTGGAGATATAGCGGTCCAGGCTGAGACCTTTCAGTTGGACCCTATAGCGCGTTTTTTTGGGGAAACAATCTAGTATGAACATAATATTTTAATGGATCCATTGTTAGAACATTTGCTTTAATTTGATGTTTGCTGACAACCTAATTCAACTCTCTACCTTTTTCACTCCGGCTTGAGACCAATATTGACAATTTTAATAATGTTGTAACAGTAATCAGCTATTTGATAAGTATCTTAAATTATAGCTAGGCATGACAGCCGGATTGGGACTCTCATGGTTTTGCATAAATGGCCATAGATTAAAATAACTTAAACCTAAACTGGATGAACATAAGGCTAGTTCAAGTTGGAGCCTAATGATAGTGCCTTGGATGGTGTGTTGGGTTTGACACGACTGATTCAAAGTCAATTAGGCATGACACATGCTTGTGTCGGACCCATACGCATGGAGCCAAACTATTATAATACCAATGTAACAGTAAAAAAAATTACAAACTTTAAGGCATTATGGTTATTTGGCTAGAATTTTACCAAATTATCCATAAAAATAAAGAAATTATAGAATATTCTTGAAAATTTCCTTTAAATACCCTCCTATTCTACCCTTCATCTCTCTTCCAAACATAAATTCTCACTCGTACTCTTGTGATGTTCATTTCTTATTCTCTCAAAATTCAGAAACTATTTCTCTGATATTTTATTTTCTCTTAATGTCTTTTAATTTTTTTCTAACTATTTTTTGATATATTATATACTATCATTATCAGTAGTGTGCCCTAACTATCGTAAACATGATTCACTCTTCTTTTGGTGTATTTTTTTAGTTTTTAATATTTCATTTTTATTCATAATTGCATTTTTGGATTTAATTTAGTTTCATCTTCATCTTTTTGAAAGAATGTTTGGAATGCGTTCATTATGGAACTTTAATGATTTAAATTTAGCCTAAGAGCAAATAAATCAGATCCAAGAGATCTTGAATATTCAGGGATGATCAACCTGCTCAGCAGGCTGTTAACTATAAAATGATGAAATAGTGGGAGTGCTGATGATCTGATCCTTGAGATAATAGTGACATCGAACTTCCTTAAGTGAAACATGGAAGTGCATAAGCTCTCTTTGAGAATCATTCAACATCATCATCAGAATGGTTAAAAAAACCCAATGTTAAAAATAAAAGAAGGCTTATATTGCAAATCTTTGAGGGAAACATACCACCTTTCTTACCACTCCAAATATAATTATTGTTGGTTAGTCAAGATTTTCTCTTACTTGTGACAATCTTAATATAGTTGTTTTTTCAAACCGAAGTGGTGCCAAAAAATGATTTGTTAAATAGACAGTGAAGTTTGAATAATGCATTTATTAGTTGACTATCAAATTTTGAATATTTATGAGGATATATTCACGATTTATAGACACACAATGCAATTTAGCAAGGCTTAAAATCTCTAACCATGGAGTATCCGTCTTTGACTGCAATGATAGTGTTCTGATATCGTGTGTATGTTTTGATATATGATGCCAATTGTAAATCGAGGTGAAAGGAGAAAGGAAATAAAGGAAAAAAAAGATGAGAAGAAAACTATATACCGAAGTTTGGACTTTGTGTCTCATCTGAAATGATATAATTTTGACATTATATTGCATGACATAAGCTTTAAAAAATAATTAATATTATTTCAATTCATTTTAATGCTTGTTGTAGTATATGCTAAGGGGTGTCAAATGTTGGTATGAGACAATGCTTATCGACATTAGTTACACAACAACACAATGGCACAAGAGAGATCACTTGTGTCGAGTGGTATCGAATTTCAATAATTTATCGAAATAATACATTTTGACCATGCCGCTTGACACGGTATTAGATTTTAAACCATGATTTGCCCCATTATTTTTTTTGAAAATTTTAAACTAAATCTCTTTTCTTTTGCATAATTTTTTATTGCATTAACATTTGATTGGATTAATAGTCATAATTCTTTTTCTTATATTTGTTACACATCACATTGACTAAGTGATAGGTTTTTAGTTACAAAGATAGTAGTTTTAAGTGTTTAGTATTACCCCTATAATGCTTCATCAATACTATAACAACAACTAAGTCTTATCTCACTAAGTAGGGTTGGCTATATGAATCCTTCTACGCCATTAGAATTTATCACCTACTATATCATCATTTATATTTAAATAAATTTTATCTTATTTTATTATTACTAATCAAGTTTTTTTTGTTTTCTGCTTCTTCGTTTAATGTGCATATTTGTTATAGTTTCGTATCACTTAACTAGAGCATTCATTGATCGTCTAAATATATGTGTATACTATCTTAAACGTGTTTCCCGAAGTTTTCCGTTAATAGGTGGAACTCTGATTTTCTCTTTAATATTTTCATTTTTTATTTTGTCAATCCTTGTGTGTCCTCACATCCACCAACATTCTCATCTTTGCAACTCTCATCTTTTGCTCATGTGCTTGAGTCATAGCCCAACATTCAACTCCATATAATATAGTAGGTTTAATCGTCGTTTTATAAAATTTTTCTTTAAGTCTTAGAAGTATTTTACAATCACAAAGAACATCTGACGATCTTGTCCATTTCAATCATCCTGCTAGTATTCTATTTAAGACATCTCTCAATCCCTCTATCTGTTTGCAAAAATAATTTTAAATACTTAAATAGTTTGTCGATATCGGTTAATACTTAGTGCAATATATGGATATGGCATATTCCTTGTGATATAGCTCATAGGTGAAACTTAACATATTTAAGGTTGAAAGCCTACTTAAAATATAAGGATCTTTTATCACTTTATCTATAAATATTCCCAAAATCCTACTGTTTGTCTTAGAGTAAAAAAGCATTTGATCTTTTTGAGTTTTTTATTCTACTACTAATCTGCATAATAGTCAGTGAATATAGGAATAATAATGACTTAGCAGAGATTATTACGACAATGGAATTAAAAAAATTAAAAACCATTGAGGTGTTAATATTGGTGATATTTTTTTATAGTTATAGTTTTAGATGCTAGAGTAAAATATAACAGATTTTGTCATGCCAGTTCAGTTCACCAACTATAGAATAGGCTCAGCATATGTAATCTATAATTAAAAATTATCTCATATCTACACCAATTAGATGTTTATTAACCAAGATGATAAGGATGTGATCCTATAGCAATAGCTCCTTGTTTCTTTATCTTCAGGGTAGATTTCTTCTTGCCGCTGCCAGTGGCCGTGTTTTAGCTCGTTCATTTCATTCAGTTCTCCATGTTGGGTATGAGATGATAGAGCAAGCTCTTGGAACTAGCAATATTAAAATTCCAGAATTCCAGCCTGAAATGACTTGGAAGCGAGCAGAACTTTCGGTCATGCTGGAACATGTTCAAGCGCATGTTGCACCTACTGATGTTGATCCTGGTGCTGGACTTCAATGGCTACCGAAGATTCTGCGAAGCTCACTGAAAGTAAAAAGGACGGGTGCTTTGCTGGAGAGGGTATTTATGCCATGTGAAATGTACTTTAGGTACACTAGGCATAAGGGTGGAACTGCAGATTTGAAAGTAAGATTTGACTACATCCAACACTTCCTTCAAAATAATTATATTTGAGAATCAAAATAGTTTATCTTCAATTCTTTTTGGTGAATCTATGATAAATGTCCATTCTTGTTGGGAATCCAGGTGAAGCCTCTAAAAGAACTGTCCTTTAATTCTCCTAATATCACTGCAACTATGACATCACGTCAGTTTCAGGTGATGCTGGATGTTCTCAGCAATCTCCTGTTTGCCAGGCTTCCAAAGTGAGGTTCTTAACTTTGTTTGGTCAGTGCAATGCTTTGATTCATCAGATAATTGTTTCGCTTTTGGTTATTTTGCCTGCTCATTTTATCCATCAATGAAGCCTATTGGCTTTATTCAACTGAGCATTACTGAAAGGTGCTTGGGCAAGCACCTATTTGCTAAAACCATACAAGGTTTCTCTTGAATGCCTTAAATCTTTCCATAAGACATTTGATTGTGTTGCATAAGTAAGCATCTTTTAGAAAAACGAAAATCAAAACTGACATCCAAAAGAAATTGTTCCAGCAGAAACAAATTATATATTTATTTATGTTTCTATTTTTTATTAACATAATTATTTGGTCATAATACATGTTAGAAAATGGCAGACAAATTGATTTCTTGTGAACCATTATAAGATGCTTTTTTACTAGGTTTTAGAATAATTTGTGGTTTGCTAACGTAGTGAAAACATTCAAGAGGGGCATTCTTTTCACTAACACAATAAACTCTTCCTTTCTGTAGCCATTCCTCTTATGCTTCTGTTTTCCTCTATATTCTTATCTAATTTTTCTTCTCTGAAGTGTCTACATCGAGATTGAATCTGTTACTGTTATATTTAGTAATTTGATTCTCTCTCCTATTTCCTAATGCAATATGAATGAATCAAAACTCACATGGAAGTTTGAACTCACTTTGATAGTAGTAACATGAGGTAAACAATTTTAAAAAGTGAAATAAATGATGACACAGAATGTGAACTCATGAAGTGGTATGCAAAAGTTGGTGTCACACATAGAAGTTTGAACTCACTTTGATAGTAGTAACATGAGAGGTAAACAATTTTAAAAAGTGAAATAAATGATGGCACACAATGTGAATTCATGAAGTCGTATGCAAAAGTTCATGTCAAAGACACCAAAATATGCTAAGAAAGATTCCCACACCTAAAAGGACTAAATCAAACTAGTAAATAAACAAAATTACAAACTTAAAAGCGACGAATCCATACATAATATTTGTCTATGTTTCAATGCTGGCGGACAACTTAACATAACCCTCCTCCGTTATCCGGGCTTGGGACCGATCATGATGGAGGATTCGCTACGAGTGGAGTTAAATATTTTAACCATCCAAACTAAATCAAGTGATGAATTCCTTGGATACATCCAACTCCAAGACTCATTATGATGGTGTATGTTGTTTACAAATAATATTATTTTAGTCGATGAGATGCGTGAAGGCTCGAATCGTGACGAAAAACATTACAATTTAAACATTTCAGGCTTAATAGAGTCAAGAATTGAAATCTTGAGCCATTTCGCTTGATACCTGGGAAATTTTTCATTCCGCTAGCAAACCAGCACTGACACCAGTGTTCCGGTCGGGATACTGTCCGAAGGTGTCGCCCGGGTCCAACGATGCTTCCGAAGGCGTCGCGTGGGCCGTGCATACCCCAGTCACACGACCCACGCATGCCCCGGTCGTGGTCACGATTTTTTTTTAAAACTTAGGTTTTAATAGGTTAATAATTTTAATCAACTCTTAGTTATAGTTGGGATAATTTAAATAGGCTTAATTAAAACCTTCTAAACTTATCCTATTATTTTTATTTTTTATTTTTAAATATTTAGGTTAAAATTATTATTTTTAATTAAAATTTTAAAATATTTTAAAAATATCAAAACTATACTGGCATGACATGATACGGTACCGAAACTGTATCGTTCCGGTCCAAGATCGAAACTTTGGCACGACTCGATATTTTAAACTGTGAGTAGAGTAAAGACAATACATATGAAATTTAAGTTTAATAATAGTAGATGTAGCAAGATAATTGTTAAGATAGAACATGACGAGTTACCTATTACTGAAAGTTATAAATATTTAGGATTGATTTTTACAAAAGGATAGAGGGGTTGATAGAGATGTTATATATAGGATACAAGCAGACTAGTTGAAATGGAGGAGGAGGTCAGTTGTTTTTCGTGATCATAAGATATCTCTAAAAGTTTAAAGGGAAGTTTTATAAAATGACGATTAGACCTGCAATGTTATATGGAGTTGAATGTTATGCTATGAAGCGATCACATAAACATAAGATGAGAGTTACACAGATGAAAATATTAAGATAGATGTGTAGACATACGAGGATGTATAGTATAAGAAATGAGAATATTAGAGAGAAAGTGGGAGTTGCACCTATTGAAAGAAAACTTTGAGTGACACATTTAAGATGGTCTCGGCATACACTTATGCGACTAATAAATGTCTCAATCAGGCGATGTAAGGGCATGGCAAATGCACACATTAATCAAGGAAGAGGGATATCAAAGAAGACTTGATTAGCAATGATAAAATTTATTTAAATATAGAAGATGATATAATAGGGGATTAGTCCAATGGTGTAGAAAGATCCATAAGCCAACCTCAGTTAGTAGGATGAAGACTTGGTTGTTATTGTTTTGAGTTATTGGTCCTTTCAAGTATCAAATATGCAATTAACCCTTGGATAATTGATTCCTAACTTCTGATTTCCGCTTTATTGCACATATTTGGTTATTATTTGTTATTAACTATCAAAAGCAATTTCAGGGTTTTCCAGATTTTATATCAAAACCTGAAACTCTACCCTAACCAAAACCTGCCATATTTAATACTCTAATACTGAAAACCCCCAAACTGTATGGCCAATTTAGATGCTGTTGGGTTGAGTATGTCAGGTTTTTTGCCCACCCTTATATGGCTCAGTGGCAAGAGCATTGATTCAGACCTTGGTATGACTACTACCTTTAAACACTTACAATCACAAGCTGATGGTCTTGATTTTTAAGGTCTTTGTTTTCTTAGATTTCTTTAGGTGCAATCTTTTTGTTGTTACAGTTACATCATTCATGACTGAACCATAGATTATGCTCGCCCATCATCTCTTTATGTCTTTCTTCAAGAAGCCATTTATCTACTTTTTTTTTCATATGCATGTTTTTTTTAATTATTTTAATAATTGTGGTTGCGTCTGATTCATTTAGAATGAGAATCATTATTTGTTTTAAGATGCTGTTATTTTTATTTTACTTCTGAGATTAACAGTCAAATGAATGTGTTTTGCAAAGGTCTGGAAATTGTTCTTAGTTGTCTTTCTGCCTTGTTTTACCCCATTGCTTCACTTTAAAATTTGTTGTCGCACATGATTATCATTGTTCAACTTCAAAGTAGTGGAATTACATGAGTTGTTACCAGGCCTCGTAGAAGTAGCCTTTCCTATCCATCTGAAGATGATGAAGATGTTGAGGAAGAAGCTGATGAGGTAGTTCCTGATGGTGTTGAAGAGGTTGAATTGGCAAAAATTAACCTTGAGAAAACAGAAAGAGAGAGGAAGCTGCTCCTAGATGACATTAGGACCTTATCGGATGATTCTCACTCTGATTTGTGTTCACAAGAAAAGAGTGGTGACTTGTGGATGATTACCGGTGGGAAGTCTATTCTGGTAAATTTTCTGCTCAAAACACTTGAACTAGAACTTTAATGTAATTTCTATTATATCTTACTATTTTAGGCTTCAGTTCAAGGTAAATCTTAATCAACATGTTTTACAATCATTAGAATGATGTAGTTCCTTATGCTATCCAATACCGTTAAGTTCTGCAAAATTTACTTAACAACATCACTTAAAGAATTTCATCAGTGTTTTCTGTTCTAAATGATTTTGTCAGCCCTGTATGTATATACAATCTTTAGGTGGACTGATCAACCTGCTGATTGAAAAAAAAAATAACGGGAGTAAAACATGATTCAACATGTTTATAGCGTCTAGAAACTGAATTTTCCTTTTCATGTCACTTAGATATGTTATTTAATTAGGTGCAAGGTCTAAACAAAGATCTAGTAAGTATACAGAAGTCCAGGAAAGAGGCATCTTCTGCATTGCGGAGGGCTTTGCAAAAAGCTGCACAGTTACGTCTAATGGAGAAAGAAAAGAACAAAAGTCCATCTTGTGCTATGCGGATTTCTATGAGAATCAATAAAGTCGTTTGGACTATGCTTGCAGATGGAAAATCTTTTGCTGAAGCAGAGATAAATGAGATGGTGTGTATTTACAGATTTTTTCCTGAAACTATTAAAGAGCTTGATTATTTTTTATAATTTCATGGTTGCTTAAATTTCTTCTATTTCTCTCTGTATACATTAAAACCTGTTGAAGAATTTTAGGATGCATTTGAGAATATTGGTAGTCCTAGGAAATGAAATGCTGAGTAAAACATTTTGTTTGTTTTTCAAAGGTAATTTGTTTGTTATTTTCATTGTTCCTGGCTATATCAAGCACTTTAGTCAACACATTTTTTTTCTCGTGAATTGCTAAGCTAAAGAATGCTTTATATGATGTGACTATCCTCTACAATTGGTTGTGTTGGTAAAAGGCATTCTGTTTGTCCTTACCTTTTTAGTATTTTTCTCCTCTTAATCCAATAACTTCATTATTAGTGGTTTAAATTTTAAATGATTGACGGCTGCTAGTTCTTTTTAGTTACAACCAGTTACAGTGTTCTCTTTGATAACAATGATGCAAGAGGCTGATTATGCTTTACAATTCCATGATTGCTAAATTTTTTCTCCTGTTTCCTTGTATACATTAAAACCTTTTAAAGAATTTAAGGATGCATTTGAGAATATTGGTAATCCTGGAGATGAAATGGTGAGTAAAATATATCTTGTTTAATTTTCAAAAGTAATTTGTTTGTTATTTTTATTGTTCTTGATTATATCAAACACTTTAGTCGGCACAGATATTTGTTTCTCTTGAATTGCTAAGCTGGAGAATTCTTTATATGATGCAACTTTCTCTACTGTTGATTTTGTTGGTTAAAAGCATTCTGTTTGCCCTTACATTTGTAATATTTTTTGCCTCTTAATACAATTACTGAATTATTAGTAGTTTAAATTTTAAATCATCAGAGGCTGCTAGTTCTCTTTAGCTACAATCAATTACAGTGTTCTCTTTGATAACATTGATGCAATCCAAAGAAGAAAGAATCTCAGCGTTTGTGTTCATTGTCTTCTCTTTAGGAAGATAAGTATTATAAGTATTTTTCTTATTTGATACTGCATTACTTAGGAGCAGTTGTCCTTCTGACTGTAGTGATGGAGACAATTGTAAAAAAGAAACATGGTTGTCAAGTATTTGCAGACTTCCATAGCTTTAGAGATTTCCAATATTATTCAGAGTTGCATTTTATTGGTGACTTGTATTTTCAAATAATAAAATGGGGTATGGCATGCTCTGGTTATGAAAATGTTGCAAACTCTTTTTCTGAGATATTAATTACTTAGGTGCTTGAATCAGGTAGGTAAATCATGTTAGCCTTGATGCTTGATGGGAGTTTTTTTTTTTTTTTTTTTTGAACTTAAGCGGCTGGAGTGTGCATGTCAACATGTGATTTTCTATAACAAGTTATTCCAACTCCCTATTATTTTTCTCTTTGATGTTTAATGCTGCTCCTTGTCTAACTCGAAGAACTTTAATTTCTTTATGAGATGACTGCACATAATCAATCTATTGATGAGGACTTGAGAGAATTGCAGTCTTCAATCTAAAGCGCTTGTTGCTATGTGTTTCAAATCAATTTCTCATTGTGATGTCCCAGAAATATGAAAAACCATTGTTCAAGCAATTTTCCTTAAAAGTTTGTTTGCAGCTTTGTATTAAGATTGTCAATGTTGTTTGGTTCTGTGTAGTTTCCAATCATGTCCAGTTTTGTTTTTGTTTTTCTATTGCCTTATTTTGAACAATAGAATTTGGCATCACTTGTTATATAGTTAAACATGGTGATCTTTTGTTGCCTTATAGTAATATCCCACATATTATAACATCTCATTTCCTTTTATGTTACATCAGATGTATGATTTTGATCGGGATTACAAGGACATTGGTGTTGCTCAATTTACTACTAAATCCTTTGTTGTTAGAAATTGCCTACCCAATGCAAAGTCAAACATGCTATTGTCAGCTTGGAATGCTCCTCCTGAATGGGGAAAGTGAGTATTTAGTTGCTTCACTTATGTTATGCTGGTTGAAAGTATCTTATATCATTTCATTATGTATTACATAGATTGTACTTAGCTCATGATATTTCAATTAGAGTTAAAAGTATCTTGAATGCTTTAAATAAGTACAAACTAGTCCTTTGCCAGTTGATACAATACATATTTACAAAACTATATTAAGCCTGTACTGTTTGTCATTAAGTTCCAAAGTGGTCACCTAAAATTGGGTCGTCAACCTATTGATATTTTGTTGGAACATGCATACAACTTAGAAGCCATCGCCTAAAAATCAGGTGGTCCACCTATTGATACTTGGTTGGACGGTTCAGACCACCTATACTAGCAATACATATTTACAAAACTATATTAAGCCTCTACTGTTTGACATTAAGTTCCAAAGTGGTCACCTAAAATCGGGTGGTCAACCTATTGATATTTTGTTGGAGCATGCATACAACTTAGAAGTCATCGCCTAAAAATCAGGTGGTCCTCCTATTGATACTTCATTGGACGGTTCATACCACCTACACTAGCACTAGCAGATCCATCTTCATTATCGATCCATGTTTGACCACATATACTAGTAGATATAGACTGGAATTGAGACTGTAACCCAAACTTATTGTTCTGTTAGACTTAGATGTGAAAATAAAGAGTACTAATTTACCCAGAAATTCTATTTTTGCTAGCATGTCTTTCAGATTTGCATTTTGCATTAGTATGTGGTTTTTGTTATAGTTACTATATTACCAGATGCTTGCCACTTTTTAAGTGTACTTTCTTTTATGAAATAATTGTCATTTAATCATCAAAAGCAAATAAAAATTTTGTTTTATCTTTTTTTATTTTTGATGTTTGCTACCAATGATAATAACCAAAATTTCAATGCAGAAACGTAATGCTTCGTGTGGATGCCAAGCAGGGAGCTCCAAAGGATGGAAATGCACCACTTGAACTTTTCCAGGTTACTCTTGTCATAATGTGTTAAGTGTATCCATCGTTATACCATATTTATTTGACATCGAAGCTGCACATCTTGGTTTGATTAGATAACTACACATAGACATGTTGACTAAGTATGTCGATCAGCATCTACACTAGTAATGCCTATCATCCTTACCTTCGTTTCCATAGGGTCAATTACCTTAGGCACTTAGCTACTTTCTAGCTTCTTTGCTTATGATATAAACCCAAGTAAACCCAACAGTCAATGGAATCACAATTGACTTTAGTTTGCCTTTAATTTACTAGCTTTACAAATTATAAAAAGTTGAGAGATTTTCAATTGTAAGGATGAAGTCCTTGCCATAGTTAAAAAGAAAGGGAAAACAAATTGATTGAAGCTTTTCTTCTCTCCAACTAAATGTATTGGTAATATAATTGAAAATACTAAATTAGCTATATTGTAAACTAGTATGATAGCAGTTAATTGGAAAAAAAATAACTTTGAATACAATACAATTAGTATCAGAGACCTATATATAAAAAAAATGAAACCCCAGGTCAAGAAATGTCAAATGAAATTATCTTTTTTTCATTATGCATAATAAAGAGTATATATATATATATATATATATATATATATATATATATACACCAAGATTTAAAATTTCGAGCCGTGTTGAAGTTTCGGTCCCAAGGGACCGAAACAATACAGTTTCGAGCCATAGTAGTTCACACACACTTTAAGTCATAGCCTTGAACTCTGCTTTTGCAGTTGACCGAGCTACCACATTTTGTTTCTTACTCCTCCATGTGATCAGGTTACCACTTAGAAACATGTAATAACCTATTGTGGAACATCTATCAATCAGAGATTGTGTATAGTCTGCATCAATGTAAGCTTCAAAAATCAATTCTTCACCTTTCTTGAATAAAATTCTTTTTCCAGGATTAGTTTTCAGATAGTGGAGTATCCAATTTGCAGCTTTGTAGATGAATTTCTTTAGGGTTATGCTTGAACTGACTTACCACACTTATAGCATAGGCAATGTCCGACCAAGTGTGTTAAATATATTAACTTCCTAACTAATTTTGTAACCCTTGTCTACTACCCTATCATCATTTGCCTCTCCAAGTTTTTGATTGGGATCAATCAAAGTTGAAGTAGGTTTACACGCTAATTTACCAGTTTACTTTAAGAGACCAACCATGTACTTTTGTTGGGAAATGAAGATACCTTGCCGAGACTAAGCTACTTCTATCCCAAGGAAGTATTTTAAACTCCCCAAGTCTTTGATCTCAAATTCCTTGGCCAAATAGTTTTTCAAGGCCTCCTTTTCTTCCTCATTATTCTCGGTTATAATATATCATCAACATGCACTAGAAGAGTAGTAACTCTCCCTGAAGTTGTGTTTGATGAATAATGTAAACCTTGACTCTATTTATATCCGATATTGAGCATCACCTTTGTAAACTTGCTGAACCAAGCTCTTGGAGATTTCTTGAGTCCATATAATGTCTCTTTCAGTTTGCAAACCTTGCTCCCTTTAAACTCTCCTCCAAAGCCCGGCAGAATCTCCATATATATATCTCTTCCTCTAAGTTAGCATACAGGGTGACATTCTTTACATCAAACTATTGTAAATCCCAATTAAAATTTGTGGCCAAGGATAATAGAAGCCTCATTGTATTCATCTTAGCCACCGGCGCAAATCCGTATGTTTGTCTGTAGCCCTTAGCAACCTTTCTCGTCTTGTATCTCTCTACAAACTCATCTGATTTGTACTTCACGGAAAACATCCATTTGCATCCCCCTGCTCTTTTATTTTGTGGCAACTCTATAATTTTCCACGTTTTATTTTTCTTGTGTCTCCATCTCTATTCTCATAGCTTCTCTCCACTTCTCATTAGATGAAGCCTCAAATAAGGTATCAGGAATTGGGATGATGTTTAAATTTGCTAAAAAACTTCTGTGAGATGAAGAAAATCTATGAAAGGATACTAATTTGGCTAATGGATATCTTGGATATTTAGTGCACTCTTATCTCTTTTCTTAAGGGAATAGGTAAATCATAATCAGACAAAATGGGAGAGGAAATTATATTTGTGTATACGTCATTTTCAAGAGTAGAAGTTGAGTTTTGGACTTGTGCAGGATCAGATTCTTGTGGAGACAATTCAGGCCGTAGGGACAGCTCATGTGAAGATGATGTGGACTGAGATGAGTAAGGCTCTAAGATGAGTATGTCAAAAAAGAGTAAATCTTTTGCCTTTTCCTTAATAGAGCAAGGTTTTACCCTTGAAGATAAGGCTGAGAAAAAGACCCAAGAGTGTAGTTCCTAATTCATGAGAGAAAGACTAGAAAATGTTAATGAACAGGAGCCACTGAGCAATTGTTTGTTTCTGCAATCTTAGACATTGAAGAATATAAAAAAAATACCAACTATGAAGGTCGACACAACAAGAGGAATAAGAAGAAAAAACAATATATCGCAATGAAGGCCAATAATAAATCAACAATGAAAGTTTAGAAAGAGCAGATAGAAACTTAGCAATGAATACCAAAAAAAGAAAATCTCAGAGGCACAAAATCCTAGAGCTCTAATACCATATTAAGAAACGTGGAATGAAATTCTCTCTTACCTTTTTTTATCATGCACAATAATGAGTATATATATATATATTGTACATTAATTATGTATAGAAATCAGAAAAATAAAAAAGAATAAATTAAAATATTTTATTCCTAAATTTGATTCCCTTATCAAGGGATTTCCATGATAAGAGATCCCCTGTTTCAACGGATTTTCTTGATCAACTATCCTAAAATAGTTGTCAACTTTCCAACACTCCACCACTGAACCATTACCTAGTTATATCCAGATTTACTGGTTTCCTGTTTTATAATAGAGCTTTTTGATTTTCACGGGCTTTAACGTTGACCCATTTTTGAAAAAATGGACCACATTTGGTGTCAGTTACCAGTTGAACCAGCCGGTGCAGGTTTTAAAACGTTGATTCCAATATGTGTCACTGTATCAGGAGACTATATCTTACAAGTAAACGCAGGATATGGAAATATGAAAACATTAGAAGTTAGAAAAGAAAGGACTCAAAAAGGACAGAAATGGGACTTTCTGCTCACTGAGGCTTAAAAGCTGATATTCTTTTTGGTTTGTTTACTCTTTTTTTTTACAAATCATGGTTAAAAACAGCAATTGAAGGGGAACTTTAGCGCAATGGTAAAATTATTATCATGTGACCTAGAGGTCAGGGTTCGAGTCTCGGAAACAATCTCTTGCAAAGTAAGATAAGACTGCATACAATAGACCCTTCCTTGGGACTCGCATTGGCAGGAGCTTCGTACACCGGGCTGCCCTTTGTGGCTCAAAATAGCAATTAAACAAAAAAGCAGGTAGGGAAATCCATCAATTCTGAAACAAATGGCAATGTAATCCAAACTGGGTGTACAATGACAGGTCGATCTGATTAGTATTTGGGAGAAAAACAAAGAAGAATTGCAAACGGATTTGACTGGGTTCTAAATAATTGACAATACAGTAAAGGATCTAATTCTAATCATATAAAGTAACTAAATGATCAACTAATTTTCCATTTGAAGGATCTCAACATTTCAGAACGTTGATTTATTGTTTAGATGATTAATTTTGACTAACCAAAATGGTCTTGATAATCAAGTAATACCTGTGAACCTTCTTATGGTGTAAACCTTGGACGTGTATATCCTAGTATTAGACTAGCACCTTGTACCTTTGGTCATGAGTTTTGTTGATTATTCATTGATCTCTCCTGTCCATTTTGACCATAACTTCTGAAATTATGTGAAAATGGCGCGTAATGTAGTGAAATACATTTGAGAATATTCTCTTTCTTCTATAGTTCATGTCACTTTTATGATTAGTTTCTACTTGCTTTACATGAGAAGCTGACTTTCTTCTTTACCAAAAGTATCGAATATGTTTTTCCTTACATTTCCAAATTTTAGGTGGAAATATATCCATTGAAGATTTATTTAACAGAAACAATGTACAGAATGATGTGGGATTACTTTTTCCCAGAAGAAGAACAAGATTCACAAAGACGGCAGGTTAGCTTTGTGTTAATAGAATATTCATTATTTGATGTGGAAGATAGTAGCATAAATAATTTCTGACTGTTCTCTTTTTACAATATGGAAAAAAAAGGAAGTTTGGAAAGTTTCAACCACTGCTGGTTCACGGCGTCCAAGAAAAAACTTTACTGGTCCTGAAGCAGCATCAGCTAGCCAATCTACAAGAGAAGCTGAGGTACCAGGTAGACTTAGTGCAACAACTTTAACATCAGGGAATACTGGATCCTCTGTTTCTGGTTCTCATGCTGATACTTCTCAGGTATCTTCTCCGAATTGTACTCCCACATTTGTTATTGTTAGAATATTTAGGGATAAATATTCTGTTAGGGATAAATATCTTTTTTTTCTAGAATAATTCTCCTAAATAGCTCTCTATATTCGTGTATAAATAGGGGTTTATTTATTGTAATAAAACATAATTTCCATATTCTTTTACATGGTATCAGAGCCAAATTAGAGCCGGTTTAGGTTTTTTTTTCTTTTTCTCCCAAGTCGCGCCGAATCGCGCTGTTTGTCCTCGTCGCGACGCAGTTGAGACGGCGGTCGTTCTCCTCGATGCTGTAGCTGTTTCTCCTCGTCTCAATGCAGCAGCGCCTTCCTCTTCGCGTCGCGCGTCTTCCTCGTCGCAACGCAGTTGTGGCGGCGGTCGTTCTCCTCGTAGCGACGCAGCAGCGCCTTCCTCTTCGCATCGCGCATCTTCCTCGTCGCGACACAGATCAGCAGCTTCGCGACGCAGTTGAGGCGGCGGCTGTTCTCTGTTCGTCGCCCCGGTCGCACGAGAACATCACCTTCCTCCCTCGTGTGAGCGTCCGCAGGCGAACGATCCTGATCTTCTTGATTGTCCCTTGCTGCGTTTCCGACCAGCTCCAGAACCTCCGCGGCAAGGTACTCGAGAGCGGTGGCAGTTTCTCCAGCAAAAGCGTCGGTCGTCAGTAGCAGCACCGCAGCCCTCGCATCGGTCGTCATCTGGTATCCTCCCCGCCCGACGCCTCTCTCTCTCTCATCATCGCCCGCCCGACGCCTTTCTTCTTCCTCGTGCGACGCCAGGCATCGCAAATGGGCAGCCTCCTCCACCAGCCGCTCTATCTCCTGAAGGTAGTCCTCTCTTCCTTTTTTTTCTCACCATCGCTTCTCGAGATAGGAGTACAGCGGCTATTGAAGTTTCCTAACTTTGATTAAATGTTGGTAGCCTCATCCTGCTGTCCGACTACGGGTGGCCAAGCGGTAAGGCAGCGGGTTTTGGTCCCGTTACTCGGAGGTTCGAATCCTTCCGTCCCAGATCCTATCTTCTGTTTCTGATAGATAGGATCACACTGTATCCCACATAAAAATCCCACATAAAACAAAAAATCTTTAAGAGAACAAAAAGTTGTTCTGAATTCTTAGAATGTATTTTTTTTTTATAAATATGTTTTATTCATATGATAGAATATCGAGGTAAATAAATTTGATCCTTACTGAACTTTATCCTTATCCCAGATTTACAAAAAGTATATAGAATACTTTTCTATCCATAGGTAGAAACTATCCATAGGTAGAAAGTATGGACTATTATATACTGCTTGTTGAGCCAATGACTATTCATAATTACACATATTAAATGAAATATATTTAAGGTTAAATATATTTCATCGTGGTTTGAAATTCAATTGAATTTTATTTTTTTTTATTAGAGGAATGTTATGGTAAAACTTCGTTTGAAACGATGTGGTAGAAAGCAACGTGCGACTTGAAGGACATGATCGGCTGTGGATTTTTACATCCACCATTTTCCATAAAAATGAAGATGCTCTTGTCTCGACATAATTTGTTCTGTTCCATTAGGAATCTAATTTGTCTTAGATTGATAGTACGTGATGGAGCTCGAGTAGAAAAGATTGATTTATTTATCAAGGGGAAGAATCTAGGGTTAGTGCTAATCAATCAATAAGTTAGATCAACTTTGTAAATATATCTTCAATATCAATATAAAAT
This sequence comes from Curcuma longa, assembly GCF_044706935.1. Classification (NCBI taxonomy): domain Eukaryota; kingdom Viridiplantae; phylum Streptophyta; class Magnoliopsida; order Zingiberales; family Zingiberaceae; genus Curcuma; species Curcuma longa. The sequence continues at coordinate 2,464,223 of NC_133869.1, forward strand.
AAAAAAAATCGAAAGGTTTAAACTTGAAACAAGTTAAAAAAAAAAGTTTTTTTTCGATAAAAAGGTGTATCCTAGGAAATCAATTCTTCGTATTCTATTTCTATGGGTATTCCATTTATATAGAAAAAAATAACAAAAAACAAAAGGTATGTTGCTGCCCTTTTGAAAAGGAGTAAGGATCACCGAAGTAATGTCTAAATCCAATGATTTTACAAAGGAAAGATAAAGGATTCCGGAACAAGGAAACACTATTTTCAATTGTCTCAAGAAAGGGATCAGAATAATTGACTCGGGATGAGACAAACAAAAGAGGTTAGAGACGGCTCAATAAATGTTTAAGGATTCCCCTGGGACTATGTCAGAATTACCCAACTTGAGTTATGAGTACGAATGAAAAATTTTTTTCTCGAGTTCGAGCCGTATGAGGATAAAACCTCTTATACGTTTCTGGGGGAGATTGTTTATGTGCATCTATCCCAATGAGCCATCTATCGAATCGTTGCAATTGATGTTCGATCCCGACGAGAAGGGAGAGATCTTCGAAAAGTGGGTTTTTATGATCCGATAAATAATCAAACTTATTCAAACGTTCCTGCTATTCTATATTTCCTTGAAAAAGGTGCTCAACCAACAGGAACTGTTTCTGACATTTTTAGGAAAGCAGATTTATTTAAAGAAAAAATTTCGAGTTAAAGTTAATTAGTTAAAATGAAAAGTTAATTAAAAGAAAAAAGACCAAAATAAAGAAAAAAGGGGGGGAGGAATAAATATATATATAGTGTAATTATTTACCTACAATTTATTATCTATAATTTGTCCTTTTCCTGTTATAGGAATCCAGCAACAAACAAGGAATTAATCTTGTTTATCCTTTATTGATTGAATAAACCTGTCTGTCTTTATCTCTTCCTTATTTTATAAAAATTTCTGATTTATTTATATTTTTTTTGTTTGTGCCAATCCGACAAAAATCTTTATTTGATTTACTTCAGTTTTTTATTCGTTTTATCACCATTCTAGTCATATTTATATTGACAATGTTATATTGAACAAATATAATTGATCGTAGATAAAGAAATCTCTTTATCCTGACCCTATCTGTATTATTGGATTTGGTTTTCAATTCACTTCAGTCAAATGACGGGTTTGTATTGCCGAGTTTACTGTCATAGAAGATGTTTTTTTTTCCTTAACTTGGGTTAAATAAAAAAATGTATAAATAAATGGTTGGTCCGTCGGAATTTTGGCATTTCTATTAGGAATTTGGTGTTTTTTACTACGATCTATACATTTTTTTTCTAATTGATCAATAAATCAACAAGAAAGATTTGTTCTTAGTTCAATGTTTTGATGGGGTCGCGCAGTCTAATTCAATTGGTTTTTTTTCGATCGTATCTACATATCCAACTTTTGTTTTGAAGGGTTGGGTTGCTAACTCAACGGTAGAGTACTCGGCTTTTAAGTGCGACTATGATCTTTTACACATTTTGATGAAGCAATAAATTCGTCCAGACTTTTGGTAGAGTCTATAAGACCACGACTGATCCTCAAAGGTAATGAATGGAAAAAGCAGCATGTCGTAATACGTAATATAATAAAATAATAGATTTATTATTTTATTTTCATTGAAAAAATTTCAAATTAAAATGAAAGTGAAATTAAGAATTTATCCTTACTCAATTCTTACAATTTTTTTTGGTAGGGAAGTGGACAAAACAAATTAAAATTTATAGTTTGGTCTAGTGAATAAATGGATAGAGCTTCATGGCTCCAATTCCAATTCTGATAAACCAAAAAGCAACGAGCTTATGTTCTTAATTTGAATTAAATGATTACCCGATCTAGTTAGACGTTAAAAATGGATTAGTACCTGGTACCCTGGTACGGGAAAGGATGGGGTCTCCCGTGAGGAGACCATTGATTCTTTTTTTTTTATGAATCCTAAATATTGATTATTATGGGTTAGAGACGAATGTGTAAAAGAAACAGTATACTGATAAAGATAATTAATTCCAAAATCAAAAGAGCAATCAGGTTGCAAAAATAAAGGGTCATTATCCTCTTGTAATTATAACGAAGATAAACCATTTTTGATAGAAAAAGGGGAGTAAAAAAACCTATTGATTGGATTCCCTCTTTCCTTTACAGGTTTTTTATTATTATTGTATATATACATAATCTTCTTTATTATACATAATACTCTGTTTTGACCATATTGCACTATGTATCAGTTATTTTATAACTCAAGAAGTTCCTTCTACCTCATCGTCACTTTAATTAGAGTGAAAAAGTATCTATTTATAATGCAAACCTTTAATCCTTTAAAATAATATGTAATGGCAGAGACCGTCTAGGTGATTTATCCGAGTTGATTTTGGATTGTGGGCTACACCGATGTAACACCCCAAACTATCTTCTTCGTTCTTTCATTTTTTTTTCTTTTACTTGTAAATCTAAGTTTTTTTTTCTTTTCCGACGTTGTTGGACCTCTGGGCTATAGCCCGAGTAACTTATAAGGTGGCTCTGCCCTTGATAATATGGAATACACTGAGAGTATATTACTCTTGATTCAGTTCTACTCTTAGTTCACTCTCGATGCCATTGATACTGAGAAGGGAAACACCGAGAATGTATGAAGAGTAATTACTTATCGGTCGGTCTATAACAACAATATTCTTCTATTTACTTTGTTAAGGCTAGAAGTCTTGCAGGGTGACATATACAAGTGAGAAATACAACAATCGGAGTAGATGGGTGTTCCGGTTAAGAATTGCTTCGGGACATGTCACCGAACCTCCTCGTAAGTGGCTGTGAATAGTGGCTGGTGTTGGGGAGCAAGAACAGCTTCAACGTCGCTGGAGCGCCGATAATGACCGGCCGCAGCTTCTGAGGACGGCCTGCGAACACAGTGAACGTCAGTAGGAAGGCCAGGGGGTGCCCTGGCGCGACCACTCCGACGATCAAGTCAGGGACGGTGGAGGAAGAAGATGAACAGTAGAAAAATAAAGAGGAGTTGAGAGTATGAGAGTGGCTAGAGAGATACCTGAGGAGCGAAGTGGTCTGTTTATAGAAGGATGGACGTGCATACCTGTCACGTCATCATTTAAGAAACATCTCATCATGATTAATGAGGTGGCAAGAACAATCGAGCTTATTGTCCCATCGCCGGTAAAGCTTTATGTTGTCACTATCCCTGCAGACAATCAGAGAGATAACATTAATGGTGAGGGACGTGGGTTTGTCAGAAATCATGATGAGGTGGGCCAGGACACTGTGAGGAGTGTAGTCAAACCGGGCTGATGATAAGCGTAAGTATAAGCCACGTGAGGTGACTCGGCGATGCGGCGAATGAATAGTAGAGGGGTATTTGGCCAGTGAGTAGCCGTATGAAGAGAGTCGACTAATGCACGGGCGGTCGGAAGGATTCGGCGAGATGACTGCTGAATGGAAGAACTCGGCCGGGCTCCTGCCGAATGGAAAGGAGGCTTGCCGAATGGAAGGATTCGGCCAGGCTCCTGCCGAATGGAAGGATTCGGCCAGGCCCCTGCCGAATGGAAGGATTCGGCCAGGCTCCTGCCAGATGGAAGGATTCGGCCTGTCTCCTGCCGGATGGAAGCCATCGGTCTGTACTTAGCCGAATGGAGGCTTTCGGCGTATAGCTATCCGAATGGAGGTATTTTGCCGATGCAAGCTACTCAAGGACATTTGATTTAGCGAGTGGGGACCCCTACGATGGGACCCTCTTCAGACTCGAGTTTGATCCTGGCTAACCCCATGATTTATCCCCGGAACATAAGCCTCCCCACTAGTCTAGTCGAAGGGAGCGGGAGGCGGACTGACTAGACCAAGTCAGGCTCGAGTCTGAACCCAATCTGGAGGCTCCTTTGAGTCAGCCGAGAGAAAGAGCGGGACGATTGAGCCGTTATACTGTGCAGAGGGAGACTAATCATCGAGAGACACGTGCCGCTATGTGGCTGGCCGCATTTAATGAAAGTACTGGCGGCGTGCGTGCGCGGAAAGGAGCGCTGTCTTTTCCGAGACAGACAATTAAGGAGGTGTGCTTTTTATCCGCCCTTTTGTATCACTGATCTGACATCAGCGGATCTGCTCGGAGAAGCGTGTTGATCCGATGACTCTCATTGAATCCCGCCTTTTCTGTATTGTTGATCAAACGGTTCCGACGAACTAGGGTTTCCGATAAATAGCTGATGATAGTTTGCGGAGGGACCATTTTGCTATCCCTGCTCTCGCGCATCCCTGTCGATCGTGTTCCTGCTGCTTACTCTTCTGCTCTCCGCTTTTCATCCTCCGGCGAACTTTCCGGCGTAAGCTTCACTCCTTCTTCCTTGTTTCCCATTTTCGGTTTACTCCGCTTCTGTTCTAGGTTTAACAACATGTCTGAGTCAAGTAGGGTCTGGTATGAGTTCGCGGTTTCTGTGTTCGATAAAGAGTCTAGGTCGGCGGTGAGGGTCCGATTCGGGATTCCCCATCTGTATAAGATTAAGGTTCCTAAGAGCCATCATAGACCACACCTTCCTCCTCCCGGTTACCAGACCTTCTTCCTTGATCAACTGGAAGGAGGGCTGCGGTTCCCTATCCCCGATTTCTATATTAGGATAGCCGCGTACTTCGGTGTCCCCGTCAATCAGTTGGCTCCTAATTCCTTTCGTTTGTTAGCTTGTTCGTGTATAGTGTTCCAGGTGTACGACATTCCGCTGAACCCCATTGTTTTCCATTATTTCTTTTACCCAAAGAAGGGAGAGGAAGGAGTCTTCTATCTAAACGCCCGTCCTCGCATCAAGTTTCTAGACGAGTGTTCGTCCTCTCTTAAATTTTGGAAGACAAAGTTCTTCTTCGTTCGTCCCCCGAGTCCTCTTCGTGTTGCCGAATGGCAGGATGATCTATCGCTTCCTCCTCGGCTAGTAGGCTATAAGTGGGATGCCGCCTTCCAGTCTGCGTCTCAGGTGATAGACGGCTTAAAGTTTCATGCTGGCCGACTACTCGGTGAGGAGGGCTTGCTGTTTCGAGCGGGTTTAAGCCCGGTTGCCGCGGAGCTGTCTCAGCCACTCGGTAAGTAAGTGCTTCTTCCTTAGTTTGTCGATATCTAATTTCAAACATTTCTTGTCTGCTTGCAGAGGATCTTTGGATGGCGGCTTCGCTGAACAAGTTCATCAAATGGGACCGTGCATCCTTCAAGAAATTGGTGACCCCATCTCCATCTGAAGGGAGTCCGGCACCAGCTGCCTCGGCTGGTAGTCAGGTGGCAGCAGCCGGATCCGAGACGAGGTCCCATTCGGCGACGCCCTCTGAACGAGTTAGTCAGCGACAGCCTCGAGAGGAGTCTCGAGGGAAATCTGCTAAGGAAAAGAGGCCGCGACAAGAAGAGCCGAGAGAGAGGGAGCCTAAGTCCAAGAAACCTCGGGCAGAGAAGCCCAGCGGAAAGGCTCCGACGGCCTCGAAGTCCCGAGCCGAAGAACCACAAGCAAAGGCGCCTCCTAAAGCGAAGGCATTGACTATCAATGAGCCGAGTGACGACCCGGCGTCTCGGCCTCGCCCCCCTACATTCGAACCGGGGAAACTGAAACAGAAGGCTCGGCCAGAACTGCAAGCTAAACCTAAGCCGAAGAAGAAGAAGCCGAGTCCGGAGAAGGCTCCACCACCCACTCCCAGGGACCGAATCGAGTCGCTAGGCGGAGCGACGGACGGAAAGAGCTGGACGACCCGGCAGGAGCAGAGCCGGCTGTGCCATCTATACAACTGCCTGCAGGCCACGCGGAGGAGTCGGCACCCTTGTTGCCTGAGGCTTTGGATACGGAGCCGGGGGTTGATGCAGAAAGTGAGCCAGCCTCTGATACTTGCGCCTGCTACCACTCCTGCTTCGGGTGTGGAGGAGGCCGAGATAAGGGAGGTATCGGCGCCGAAGATCCAGCTGTCAGAGCCGGCGTCTGCCGAACTTCCTCCGCCATCAACAGAGACGACGACCGACTTGCCCGCGGAGGTGACGGCGGTGCCTCCTGTCGAGCCGACTGCGGAGGCTGAGGGAACACCTTCAGGTGAACCAAGGAGGGAGTCAGAGACGGCGCGCCAGAGGGATGACGGAGCAACCTCTCGCTCCAAGGCTGACTTCTCAGCCTACTCAGCGCCGGAGGTCCCTGTGGAAGGATCGGGTACGGCAATCAGGACGGTTACTCCCGGGGTATGCCCGTCTTTTGAGGCGAGACCTCTTCCGTCTCCCTCCATCCCGTTTTCCTCAGGGTGCTGCGGGGATATTCCCAGGAGGGATCTTTCCTCCACAACAAGCTCGCTCGCCTGAGGCTCCCGCATACGCGTCTTTCACACCAGCGGAGGTCAACAGAATAATGGAGTTGTGAGATCCATTCGGGACCACAACCACTATGCTCCACTGCTGCTGTCGGACGTGACCAGCCGTGGTATCTACGCGACCATCAGGGTAAGTCTTACTTTTAGTTTTGTTAAACGCATCCAAGAGCATTAAATAATATCTATTGGTGGTGCAGGCCTTAGGCGAACTTATTAGAAGTGCACAACCGACTGCCCCAAGTTTGCCTTCAATTCCGAGCCCTGGAGGAACAAGTTGCAGAATTACGGGCTCGTGAAGCGGCACAAACTAGTGAGCTGCAGGCTCGGGAGGCAACAAGGGTTAGCGAGCTTCAGGCGGCGCAGAGTGAGGCGGCGCGGCAGAGGCATGAGGCCAGCCTTGCCCTGGCTCGGCAGCAGACGACTGAGGATAGGGCTGAGAATTTAGAAGCCGAACTGCGAGAGGCCTCGGCCCAGATACAGGATCTTAAAGGAGGAGCTGCTGCAGAAGGAGGATCAGCTCTCCAAGGTAGAAGAGCAACTCAAAAAGCGAGACGACGAGCTTTACTACTTGGAAGAGCAACTTGACCAACAGCAGGCTGACTTGGACTTCGTCTGCGACGAGTCGGATGACAGGCAAGCTCAGAGTCCTAAGTTGGAGGCTGAAGTGGAGGGCCTAAAGAAGCAGGTGGCCGAACTGACTGAGGCGGCGAAGGTGGTGGAGGGTGTCTCGGCTGACGCGCGCGGCGAGCTGGCTGCCTATAAGCTGAGTGAAGAGGACCGGCTGGAGGAGGCCAAGGAAGACTGGCTGAAGTCCAAGGAGTTCACTGACCAGTTCTTGGAGCGGACGGCCAGCATGCTCCAATCCGGCTTCGAAGGGGCGCTTCAGGCAGCTTCAAGCGGCGGGAGTGACTATCCCGGAGGAAGCTATAGACAAGCTGGACCCTCAAGAAGTTTGGAAGGAACTGCCCGAGGCAGCTCGAACGGCGTCGGCGGTTATGAAGAAGCCTCCCTCCGGCAAGGGGAAAGGAAAGAAGAAATAGATGTGATTGTATTCGGCTTCGGCCTTGCCTTTGTAATTTTGGGATAATTAATGAAAAATTTTGCTGTCTCCCTTGCTATTTTGTTACTTTTGGCCCTTCTCTCTAATTAGAATGTTGTCTAATATAGAGGAGTTAGCAGTGAAACCGTGCGCCCATAGCACTTGGCATTGGCTATGTTCGACTGAGTGGAGTACTCGGGTAGTGAGACCGAGTAGTCGATGTGTGAACAAGTTGGCATGGGACAAGTGTGCATCACACTTGTATTCTCCCAGAGTCATGTGCGAGCCTCGGAGTGTCATACGATTCGGGGGTATGGACGATTCGGGTGTGGAGGAGATACGGGGATGTGAACGGTCCGGGCTTGCGGACATGTCGGAAAGGCAATGAGACGGTCCGGGCTCGCGGACGATTCAGAAACAAAGTATGTCCGGGCTTGCGGACGATTCGGCAACGAAGTATGTCCGGGCTTGCGGACGATTCGGGAGAAGTGAAGAGTGTCCGTGCTTGCGGACGATTCGGAAGTGTAGAGTGTCCGTGCTTGCGGACGATTCGGAAGTGTAGAGTGTCCGTGCTTGCGGACGATTCGGAAGTGTAGAGTGTCCGTGCTTGCGGACGATTCGGAAATAGAGAGTGTCCGTGCTTGCGGACGATTCGGAAGCGTAGAGTGTCCGTGCTTGCGGACGATTCGGAAATGAGAGTGTCCGTGCTTGCGGACGATTCGGAAGCGTAGAGTGTCCGTGCTTGCGGACGATTCGGAACGTGTAGAGAGTGTCCGTGCTTGCGGACGATTCGATTCGTAGAGTGTCCGTGCTTGCGGACGATTCGGAAATAGAGAGTGTCCGTGCTTGCGGACGAGTGTCCGTGCTTGCGGACGATTCGGAAGTGTGCTTGTGTCGGCGACTGCCTTGGGTTGATACAGGTGTTGGCGTTGACAGATGCTTCCATGTTGGGAAGGCACAAGCGATGGCTGCCGCTTCCGTAGCGGGAAGGCGCCTAAAAAATGAAGAAGGAAGGCAAGTGTTAACTTACCTCTTAGCTTGTCGTTGGAGTAGGTCCGAGACCTAATGCCGATGTCGATGGAGTAGGTCCGAGACCTAAGTTGGCTCGATCCACGACTATGTCCGAGTCGGGAGAGTGTTGTGGATGGCCGAGAGACCCTGTGGTGGAGGAGGCCTGTAATCAACACTAATTGTCATTGCATGGAGGGAATGAATATAGGCAAGTAATGAAATGTATCGAAATGAGTTTAAGTATGATAAGGCCGTAAGTGCGTGGCGCTCCATGGTCTGATCAGGTCCTTTCCCTCCGAGTCGGTGAGATAGTATGCGCCGGAACTTGTCTTCTTGACTACCCGATAGGGGCCTTCCCACGGTGGCTCAAGCTTGCCCACGTCGCCTGCTGGTTTTGCTTTCTTCCATACCAAGTCTCCTACTTGAAAGGATCTGGGGATTACTCGGCGGTTGTACTTGGCGCACATCCTTTGTCGGTAGGCCATGAGTCGAGAGGCGGCTCTGTCTCTGTCTTCGGTGATGAAGTCAAGCTCCATCCTTCGGCGCTCCCCATTGTCTTCATCATAAAGCATCTTTCTGTCTGATGGGACTCCCACCTCCATTGGTACGACAGCCTCTCCTCCATACACCAGATGGAATGGCGTCATGTTGGTGCTTTCCCTCGGTGTGGTCCGGTAGGCCCATAATACACAGGGTAGCTCCTCCACCCAGCTGCCTCCTTCGTGATCTAGCTTGGTCTTCAGGCCATGCAGTATCTCCCGGTTGGTCACCTCGGCTTGGCCATTGGCTTGTGGATAAGCCACAGAAGTGAAGGCTTGTTGGATGCCGAGTCCTTGGCACCAAGACTGAATCTTCTTTCCTTGGAACTGACGGCCATTATCCGACACCAGCCGTTGTGGAATGTCATATCGACAGACTATGTTTTTCCACAAGAACTTAATGACCGCTTCTTCCGTGATGCGGGCGAGAGCTTCGGCTTCCACCCACTTGGAGAAATAATCCACTGCAACTAGCAAGAATTTCTTTTGCTGCGGACCAGTAGGGAAAGGGCCTACGATGTCCATGCCCCATTGATCAAAAGGACACGAGGCAGTGGAGGCTTTCAGCATCTCAGTCGGTCGCCGTGAGAAGTTTTGGTATTTCTGGCAGTGCAGGCAAGTAGACACTAATTTTGCCGCATCAGCTTGAAGAGTCGGCCAGAAGTAGCCGGCTAATAGAATCTTCCGGGCCAAGGATCGTCCTCCCGGATGATTGCCGCAGCATCCTTGATGAGCCTCCCGTAAGACGTAGTCAGCGTCCTCTGGCCCCAGGCATTTGAGTAGAGGGCGAGAGAAGGCACGCCGGTATAGCTGGTCTCCTATCAAAGTGAATCGGGCTGCACGCCTTCGGAGCACTTTGGCTAAGCTGGGATCTGAAGGAGTAACGCCCGTCTGAAGGAAGGTGATGAGGGGACTTCTCCAGTCTTCTGGCTGTGATGCGGCTTCGGCTTGATCTATTTGGGCGACGAAGGCTACTTGAGTGATGGGCTCTTCGTCCGTCCATTCGGTCATGGAACTGGCCAGTCGGGCTAATTCATCTGCTTTAGTATTCTCAGTGCGGGGGATTTTCAAGAGGGAGACTTGTATGAATTCTGCTTTGAGCTTGATGAAGGCTTCCGAATACCGGCGAAGTCGGTCATTGCGAACTTCGCAAGTGCCTGCTGTTTGCTGCGCCACCAACTGAGAATCCGAATGCAACTGGACCCGTGCAGCTCCCATTCGCTTGGCCGCCTGCAGACCAGCCAGCACAGCTTCGTACTCAGCCTCATTGTTAGATGCTCGGAAACTTAACCGGATGGAGAGCCGAATCTCTTCTTCTTGAGGGGAGATCAATACGACGCCCACTCCGCTTCCTTGCTGATTGGAGGAGCCATCTACGTACACCCTCCAGGTCTGTTCCGGCTCTCCTTCAGGCATTTCAATAAGAAAATCAGCTAAGGCTTGAGCCTTGATGGCTGTCCGAGGCTGGTATTGAATATCATATTCTCCGAGTTCCACCGTCCACTTGATAAGCCGTCCGGAAATCTCCGGATTGGTGAGCAGTCGGCCCAGGTTACTATTGGTAAGGACCGTGACGGGATGGAAAGGAAATATGGGCGCAGCTTCCGCACGGATAAGACCAGCATCAATGCTAACTTCTCCAGATTGGTATACCGGGTCTCGGCGTCTTTGAAAAGATGACTGGAGAAATAAAGGGGATGTTGAGACTGACCTTCTTGCTTGACTAGCACGGAGCTAGCTGCCGAATGGGAGGCCGCTAAGTACAGGAACAGGGGCTCGCCTGGTGAAGGTTTAGCGAGTCGAGGAAGCTGGGCAAGGTATTCTTTGAGCTCGGAGAAAGCCTTATCACAATCCGCATTCCATTCAAACTTATGCGCCCGCTTCAATACCTTGAAGAATGGAAGACTCCTCTCTGTTGCCCGAGAGATGAACCGAGAGAGGGCAGTGATTCGGCCCATAAGCTTTTGTGCTTCTCTGAGGTTGCGAGGTGGAGCCATATGAGATAAGGCTTGAACTTTGTCTGGATTTGCCTCAATTCCTTCTTCCGTTACTATGTATCCAAGGAATTTTCCCACTCGGACACCAAATAAACACTTAGCTGGATTCAACTTCAGTCCGTATTGGCGTAGGGTGCCGCAGGTTTCCTCTATGTCAGCAATGAGTGAGCTTCCCCTTTCGGACTTAACCAAGATGTCGTCTATGTATACTTCTATATTGCGGCCTTGTTGATCCCGGAAGATTTTGTCCATCAAACGTTGGTAAGTGGCTCCGACATTTTTGAGTCCGAAGGGCATCACAGTGTAACAGAAAGTGTCATCTGCTGTTATAAAACTGACCTTGTCTTAGTCTTCTACAGAAAGAGGAATTTGGTGGTATCCCTGATAAGCATCGAGCATACAGATGTATTCAAGACCAGAGGTCGAGTCAACTAGCTGATCTATGCGGGGCAACGGGTAGCAGTCCTTCGGGCAGGCTTTGTTCAAGTCTCTGAAATCCACGCAGACTCGCCATTTGTTCCCGGGCTTCGGCACCCGCACCACGTTGGAGAGCCAAGTGGGGAAGTGTACCTCCTTGATGTATCCCGCCTTCAGCAGCTTCTGCACTTCTTCTCTGATCACTTTGTTCTGTTCGGGGCCGAAGTGACGTCTCTTCTGTTTGATGGGGCGAGCTCCCGGCAGGACGTTGAGGTGATGCAAGGCGACGTCAGGAGAGACTCCCTTCAAATTGGCCGGATCCCGGGCGAAGACATCCTGGTTTCGGTGAAGGCATTCAGCTAATTGTTGTTTCAGCTCATATGTCAATTTGACAGCCACTTGCACGATTGCTTCCGGACGGTCGGGGCATATTTGCAGTTCTTTTTCAGTAGCGGCACGGGGATTTGGCGCTTCTTGCATAGCATGCACCTCTGCTCCTTGAGTCCATCTGGTCTTCCTGGCTTCTGTTTGGACAGAATCAACGTAACAGCGCTGCGCCGTCATTTGATTGCCTCGGGCTTCCCCAACCAAGTCCCCAACAGGGAACTTGATCTTCTGGTGGTATGTGGAAACGACAGCAGAGAAGGTGCCAAGTGTCGGGCGACCTAGAATCACATTATAAGAGGAAGAGGCGTCTACTATGGTGAAGAAGCAATATCTTGTCCTCCGAGCTGGTTCCTTGCCGAGGGAGATGGCGAGACGGATCTGTCCGAGGGGGTGTACCTCATTCCCCGTGAAGCCGTAAAGGGAAGTGGCCATTGGCTCCAAGTCATCCATGTCGATTTGCATCTGTTTGAAGGCAGACATGAATATAATGTTGACGGAGCTACCGGTGTCCACAAATACTCGAGATATCTCATAATTAGCAATGGTAGCTTTGATGACCAAAGCATCATCATGAGGAGTCTCAACTCCTTCCAAGTCTTGGGGTCCGAAGCCAATAATTGACCCCGTGCTCTGGCTGCTTTCAGTCACACTGCAGACTTCCAATTGTCTGCTATAAGTCTTCCTGGCTCGATTGGAATCTCCGTCTGTAGCGCCCCCTGTAATCATGAGAATGTTGCCGAGGGGGGCGTTATCTTGGTTGCCAGCTCGAGAGTCGCGGGAGCTGGATCCTTGGCCCCGGTTTCCTTCGTTCTGCACCGGGGGAGTTAGTTCTCTGGGAGAACGCATGACAATTTTACATGAGTCAAACAATTCAAGCAATATATTTTAATTTCTAATAATGCATCAAATTCTCGATTTGATATATTTCGTATGAACACGCGAATGTGTCAACCCACTTTGATACACTTTTATTTTTATTGTTTAATTTGGTGATATTTTAATTTAGTTTTAAAATTAAAGGTAGTTTATTATTAAGTTCATCACTTTTAACTTTGAATTTAATTTTATTTAATTTAATTTTAATTTTAATTTTAATTTTAATTTAATTTTAATTTAATTTCTTTTTAAGTTTAATTTAATTTAATTTAATTTAATTTACTTTTAATTTAATTTAATTTAATTTAATTTAATTTAATTTAATTTAATTTAATTTTAATTTAATTTAATTTAATTTAATTTATTATTTTATTTTAATTTTACTTTTAATTTAATTTAATTTTAATTTAATTTAATTTTAATTTAATTTAATTTAATTTAATTTAATTTAATTTAATTTTAATTTAATTTAATTTCAAATTTTAATTTAATTTAGGGTTATTTAATATTTCATAAATAATGGTAATTGTTGCAATTAATTTTATTATTTAATTTTAAATTTTTAATTTATTTTATTAAAATTATTCAATGTTTGATAATTAAAAGGTACATTGTTATAATTAATTTTATTATTTAATTTTGAATTTTTATTATTTATTTTGTAAGAGTTATTCAATGTATCATAATTAAAGGGTATACAATTATAATTAATTTGATTATTTAATTTCAAATTTTTAAAATTTAATTTTGAATTTTTATTTGTGAAATTATCAATTTTAGGATTTATCTTGTTGAAGTTTGAATTTTTCTTATTATCTTGAATTTTTAATTCTGAATTATTAATTAAATTTGAATTATCATAATTTTTATTAATTTTTCTTGTTGGGTTGAATTATTATTAATTTTTGAAATTGTTAAATTATTTAAAGTTGATTTATTAAATTTATCTTTATCTTGGTTGAAAGAGTTAAAGACTTGGTCTAATTTTTTATTTAAATTTTTAATTAAATTTGAATTATTAAGATTAATTGCATTTAAATTAGTTAAATTATTATTTAATTCAGAATTATTAATTAATTTATTAAGTTTAGATGAATTTTCCTTATTTTTAGGATCTATATTTGAATTTTTTAATTTATTTAATTTAAAGTTATTCCAATTTGAATTATTTAAATTATTATCTAATATTTTTAAATCTGACTTTTTCAAATTTGAATTATTCAAATTTGATTTAGTCAAATTATTTAAATTTTTTTAATTAGAATTTTTTAACTTATCTAAATTTTTGGATTTATCCGTTGAATTATTCAATTTGACATTTTCTAATTTTTCAGATTTATCTAAATTTTCTAATTTTTCTAAATTTGCAGGAAAATTATCTAGATTTGCAGAAATAGAAAAACTAGCATGCGCATGCAACCTAGGGGTATTTTCATAAATTACTTAACTTACCGGAATCGCTTCCCCTAATTCTGATTTTTTCGCCGTCTTCCTCTCCGGGCACCGGTTCTTGTAGTGACCGTGTTTTCGGCACTTGAAGCACTGGATGTGCTCTTTGTTCCTCCGGGCTCCTGGCATCGGTTGCTCCTTTGCCGCCGGTGGTGCCGTCCGATTCTTACGAGTAGGACACTTATTTTTGTAGTGCCCTCTCTCCCTACACTTAAAACATATAATATGAAATTTAAAATGCAAATTTAAAATATTACCTTTTTCCCCCTCCATCTTTGCCGTCTTGCTCCCTTGGCGGTTAGTCCAATCAAGAGCGCACCGGCTCTGATACCAATTGTAGGATCGATGTACGCGCTAGAGGGGGGTGAATAGCGCGTGTAGCTTTTTTGAAATCGTTCGTTAACTATCATATAAACACTTGCAGCGGAAATATTAGAAATAAATGCAATGGGACACGCGGGATTTACTTGGTTCCTAACCCCCCAGGGTTAGTACGTCCAAGGCCTAATTCGGGAGGCGCCCGTCCACTAGTGGTCTCCTTTCCGAAACGTGTTCGGAGGCGGAGAAACCCGTCTTACAGTCCAATAAACAATTAAATAAAATAAATTGAAATTAAGACAGTAAAAATAAAACAAACTCTTGGTCGCCGATCTGGAAGTCCTGAGCGCCGCGCACTCCTCCTGGATCTTCCCCGGTTGCAAGAACTTGGCCTCGTTCGCGTTCAGAAGCACCACTTGTTGGAAGGAAGGTCATATCAATTGTGTTCTCCAGCTGCTGGTCGAAGCCTCCTTATATACTGGTCCTGAGTCGACTCAGATGCCCATCTGGGTCGACTCCAGCCGACGTGGCAGATCAACTTTTATCGCTTCCGCCCGTTATCCTGTCTGAGTCGACTCCAGTTGCCTTCTGAGTCGACTCCAGTTGATGTGGCGTCAACTGCGATAAGTCTTGACTCTGCGTCAGCCTGAGTCGACTCAAAACCTTATCTGAGTCGACTCCACTGCCGAGTCGACTCAAGTCTCCGGTTGAGTCGACTCAACTCAGGTTTGACCTGAGTTGACTTTCGAGCTTGACTTTGAGTTGACTTTGCTTGCTTCACCTCTGCTTTTCCCTCTTGCTTCCAGCTCCTGGTTCCTGCAAGACAAGCATACAAGCAAGCAAACAAAACAACCTAAAGCCTTACCTAGTGGGTCTAACTTCTGATTTCTACCGAAATCTTGGGTTAGTCTAACCCACTCCATTCTGGAGAATTCATGCCAACCAAGTCCTCCAGACTTGTTGGACTTGTGCTCGGCTCTGTCCTAGCCCCCCAGGATTTTTGCTGCGGTTCGGTTCTCTCTAACCAACCCAGACTTCTGCTGCGACTCGGTCACTTAGACCAGCCCAGACTTCTGCTGCGACTCGGTCACCTAGACCAGCCCAGACTTCTGCTGCGACTCGGTCACCTAGACCAGCCCAGACTTCACCTGGTGCACTTGACTCTGCCAAGACTTCCGCCTGATCCTCCAAATCAGGACTTCCCTTTGCCTAGCCTACAACTAGGACTTTCCCTTGCCCAGCTTCACTCACCAGGACTTCCCTTGCCCGATCGTCCAGATCAGGACTTCCACTGCCTAGTCTAACCGACTAGGTCTTCTCGCTCACTTCAAACACACATCCAAACATCAAACAGTCCAAGATTTGGATCAACCCTTGGTCGATAAAGGTTTACTATTGACCAGACCTTTGAAGTATTTTTTGTGTATTGTCAAACATCGAAACTCTAGGCAAGATCTTAGTGCACTTCTTGCACCAACAGCGTGTTTCCGATCCTACACTCAGAAGGATTATCATGTAAACTGCAGATACACTTAGCCCGCATGACAATAAAGTTGAGTGGTACTACTCTTGGAATTAGAAGTTAATTAATTGAGTTGTTAGTAATTCAATTAATTAACGGACATACGATATCTTAAACACAGGGAGATTAATGCACTCATAATAAGAAGGAGCTCATATTGTAATATGGGATTGATGCGGTAGTTCAATAATAACCCTTTAGTAGTATGGGTTATTATTGATGGACTTGAGTTGGGTGTTCTGGGAGAACACAGGAAGCCCAAGCCCATCAGGAGACCTAAACCAATTCCTCGTCTAGGTCCCTGTTGTATCCTCTAGATAAAGCCTCATATCCACCTAACAGAATTTCTGTAATTCTGTTATCCAACAGAATTATGTTAATTTTGTTATCCAACAAAATTATGTTAATTTTGTTATCCAATAAAATTATGTTAATTTTGTTATCCAACAAAATTATAGTAATTTTGTTATTTTTTCCTAAACTTCCTAAGTTGGTAAGGCTATAAAAGGAGGATGAAGGGGCGCCTAAAAAGGGCATTTAATTGTGGTTTTCCCTTGCTAGGGCCGGCCCACATCATTCTTTTTCTCCTCTTTAAACTCCTAGGGTCGGCGCCCCTTAAGGTTGTTCTTCTCCTTGATTAGGGCTGGTGGTCCTCATTGCTTTCCCTCCTTGGTTCTCCCTAGAGCAGGCGTCCAAAGAAGGAAGAAGAGGAGAGGAGGTGGCGGCAAGAAGAGGAGAAGAAAAGAGGAAGAGAAGAAGAGAGGAAGAGGAGAAGGTGGTGCCTCAACCATAGGTTCTCCCTTCCCTTGTTGCCTTCGGTTTGGAAGAAAGGAAAAGAAGAGTGGGTGGTTTCTTTTGGTAGATCGTCGCCCACACGACTTCCAAGAAGAGGAGTGCAATATAATAGAAGATCAAAAGGTCTTCGGGTAACGAACCATCTTCTATACAATCTACAAAGGAAAGGTACAACTATTTTATTCCGCTGCGTAGTTATTCTTTTATGTTCCTTTGTATGGATCCTGAATACCAACATAAAAGTCCAATGATCTTATGTTTCGATCAAGGTGTGCTTCGATTGGTCAAGAACTTGCTTGATCAATCAAGCACATGTCTGATCGAAGATGTAGGTTGCTTAGAAAGGTTCCGTCCCTGTAAAATTTTTGTCTGGTAGAAATTAAATATGACGGAATTCCTAGGCACCTATGCTTCAATCCTGGATCCAGGATGTTCTCTCTTTACATTTATTGCAGTTCCTTCTCCACGAATATTATAATTGGACTAGTCTCATTATTCCGAAAAAATCTATTTACGTATTTTCAAAAGAAAATAAAAGACTATTTTGGTTCTTATATAATTTATATATATATGAATACGAATTTCTATTAGTGTTTCCTTGTAAACAATCCTCTTTTTTACGATTAATATCTTCTGGAGTCCTTCTTGAGCGAATACATTTTTATGTAAAAATAGAACATCTTGGAGTGTGCCGAATTTTTTGTCAGAAGACTCTATGGATTTTCAAGGATCCTTTCATACATTATATTCGATATCAAGGAAAATCGATTCTGGGTTCAAGAGGGACTCATTTTTTGATGAAGAAATGGAAATACCACCTTGTTAATTTTTGGCAATATTATTTTCATTTTTGGTCTCAACCATATAGGATTGATATAAAGAAATTATCAAACTATTCTTTTTATTTTCTGGGTTATTTTTCAAGTGTACAAATTAATTCTTCGATGGTAAGGAATCAAATGCTAGAGAATTCATTTCTGATGGATACTCTTACTAAGAAATTTGATACCATAATCCCAATTATTCCTCTTATTCGATCATTGTCTAAAGCTCAATTTTGTACCGTATCTGGGTATCCTATTAGTAAACCAATTTGGACCGATTTAGCGGATTGTGATATTATTAATAGATTTGGTCGGATATGTAGAAAGCTTTCTCACTATCACAGTGGATCCTCAAAAAAACAGAGTTTGTATCGAATGAAGTATATACTTCGACTTTCATGTGCCAGAACTTTGGCCCGTAAACATAAAAGTTCAGCACGCAGTTTTTTGCAAAGATTAAGTTCGGGATTATTAGAAGAATTCTTTACGGAAGAAGAACAAGTTATTTTTTTGATCTTTCCAAAAATAATTTATTTTTATTTATATGTATCATATAGAGAACGTATTTGGTATTTGGATATTATCCGTATCAATGACTTGGTAAATTGTTTATTAGTCACAACATAATACAATATAAATATAAGATCCATAGAAGATGTACAAATGATCTATATTTATACTATAGATCAAGAGAAAAAATATTCAGAGAATTATCATTCTGAAATGCTCATGTAGTACTGTACTGCTTGAATCAACTGAGTAGTCAAAATTCTTATTTGCACTTTACTTTCTTCTCGGGATGTTTTTTATATGTATACATAGGGAAAGTCGTGTGCAATGAAAAATGCAAGCACGTTTTGGGGAGGGATTTGTTACCTATTATAACAAGGAAAAATATCTACTCCATCCGACTAGTTCCGGGTTCGAGTCCCGGGCAACCCATAGAAAAAATAAAGATTTTTTTTTTATTCACTTCATTTACAAATTGTTTAGTCGTAGATATTTTTTGTATTTAGTCATAATTTTTTGTATTTAGTCATAGATATATAAGATGGATATACGTCTGTTCGGTTGATATTGGTTGACATTGACATATAAACCATGTTATACTGTTAGATAACAAGCCTTCTATTATCTAACTCATAACTATGAATAGTTAATACATATGCTTGGGAGTCCTTAATAAATTGAATAAACCAAGATCTTACCATGACTGCAATTTTAGAGAGACGCGAAAGTACAAGCCTATGGGGTCGCTTCTGCAACTGGATAACCAGCACTGAAAACCGTCTTTACATTGGATGGTTCGGTGTTTTGATGATCCCTACCTTATTGACCGCAACTTCCGTATTTATTATCGCCTTCGTTGCTGCCCCTCCAGTAGATATTGATGGTATTCGTGAACCAGTTTCTGGTTCTCTACTTTATGGAAATAATATTATTTCTGGTGCCATTATTCCTACTTCCGCAGCTATAGGTTTGCATTTTTACCCAATTTGGGAAGCAGCATCCGTCGATGAGTGGTTATACAATGGCGGTCCTTACGAGTTAATTGTTCTACATTTTTTACTTGGTGTAGCTTGTTACATGGGTCGTGAGTGGGAACTAAGTTTCCGTCTGGGTATGCGTCCTTGGATTGCTGTTGCATATTCAGCTCCTGTTGCAGCAGCAGCTGCTGTTTTCTTGATCTATCCTATTGGTCAAGGAAGTTTTTCTGATGGTATGCCTTTAGGAATATCTGGTACTTTCAATTTCATGATTGTATTCCAGGCAGAACACAACATTCTTATGCACCCATTTCACATGTTAGGTGTAGCTGGTGTATTCGGCGGCTCCCTATTTAGTGCTATGCATGGTTCCTTGGTAACCTCTAGTTTGATCAGGGAAACCACTGAAAACGAATCTGCTAATGAAGGTTACAGATTCGG